>NC_058135.1:183507564-183533576 GCF_016433145.1 Gracilinanus agilis | reverse complement strand
TATATATATATATATATATATATATATATATATATATATATATCCTTCCTTAGTAAAGATTATCTCAATATCATTTAAATATCTCAGTTCCTAAAGACAGACTGTAGTAACACAAGAATTATTCTTTACATGGTAACTCTCAGGAAATCCTCCTCTGAAGGAGAGGGAGAGTTGAGTTCTATAGGGGTCCATGCTTAGCATAGTAGCCCTTTAGATTTCCCCATGGAGAAAGTTTCCTCCTTGGAAAAAGGGAGGCCTAACTTCCACAGAGTGACTCAGTTTATAATACAATAGAATAAAAGTAATCCCTGCAGAAACTCCACCAAGGACGATCCCAAGCCCGGTGAAAAAGGAGGAGGGTTGGGCGCGAGGCTAGCAACCTCACCCCGTAAAAAATCTCACTTGCTATAGAAATGGCAACCTCATTAAACCAACAAAACCAACGATCGCCTTGTCTGGAAGATTGCTCTCCAACAGAGTCCATGACGCGTGCTGGCGAAAACCTTTGAGAAGCCAGTTCGTTAATAAATCTTCTGAAGACCAAGACAGATGTTAACAGATGCATAGGTCACATCTTGAACATCAGTTGGCCTGAAAAGATTTCCAATACCAGACTTTGGGAAAGAACAATTCAGTATCCCATCAGTCACTGAGCTGGAACCCACCAGGGAAGAGGAAAGTCAGAAGGCCAAAACAGACAGGGCGAAGATCTGCTGAAAATGAAACAAAGGCCGTCGGAATGACATGGGCCCAGCTGGGGGAAGTTGCCCAGAACAGAGTCCATTGGCGTGAGATGGTTGCAGCCCTATGCTCCTCTGGGAGCCAACAAGAATAAACTAACTAAACTAACTAATCCCTGCAGAAATGGAAATTTATATTTTATTTGGAGAAACAACATATAAACAATTTGAATGAGAAATCCCTGACATTAAAGAGATTAGGAAAAGTTTCTTGGAGGTGATGAATTAGCAATCATTATAAATCTATATCTATCTATCTACCTCTCTCTCTCTCTCCATATATATATATATGTATATATATATATATATATACACACACACACACACACACACACACACACACACACATATATGGGTGTATGTGTATATCTAACTAAATATATGCACACATATATGTATATTACATATTATACATGTGTACATATATAAAATGATGCCTGGATCATCAGATTTTCCTAGCAGCCTGGGGTTCCCCTCAGTCTAGCAGGAGTAGCAGAGGCTACCCCAGGGATAAACTGAAGGGACAGGGACAGAACACATGTCTAGTACCATGCCTGAGGGAGGGACATGGGCTACTGGATGGCCAGGTGGTCAGAGGGTGGCACAGTTGCAGAGACAGGACTTCTTTAGGGATCAAAGGAGGATGAGAATGGGCAGGGTTTATGAAGAACTCAGCGAGGTCTATAACACATTCAGCTAGAAACCACAGTCAGATTATTTTGAGGGAATTCGCACCTCAAATGGAAGCATATAAGTACCTGTTTTCTAGCTCATATAAATCCAAGAACTAGTTTATAGCACTCTAAAATCCTGTCCCAACTCAGAATATTTGTGGGGAAATGTTTGTTTGTTTGTTTTTTCTTTTCTAATATAGTCACTGAAAGGTATTTATCAAGAGCTCATTCCTTCATATGTGTTTTGGAATAGTAATTAAACCTTGCAAGTTCTAGTTCACTGGCCTTAGACAAATCATTTAATTTCATTTGGCCCTTATTGCCTTGTCTACAAAGGTAAAGGTTTGGACTACAGATTCTCTCAGAGATATTTTACTTCTAATACTACCATCCAAAAATACTAAGTTATAGCTTTACTTAACTGTAATACTTATGAAAAGATAGGAAATTGTCAAAAATAAAATATTTAATACCAAAAATAAATAGAAAAAATAGACAAAGCAAAAGAAATAAAAACTTATTTTTAAAAATCTGAACCAAGGGAAAGAAAGCTGTGTAAGGTCATCTCTAAAGATATGAATGAAACTTAGCAATTTCATTTTTGGAAAAGAATACATAGGATATAAAAAGAAGTAAATATTAGGATATAAACACTAAAAATTAGCAAAATGCTAAAATTAGTGTCAGGTACATTTAAGTTAAGATTAAATGGATGCATTTGGTGAATAGGAAAGATTCAAAAATAGAATTCCATATAATCTTTACTGAGAACAAGAGAAAGATCAAGAAAAGAACATGTCAATTTCTGTGTTAGGAAAGGAAGATAATGAATAAGTAGAAGTCAGAATTACTTTTTTAATATGATTTTTAAAAAATTAATAACAAATTTCCACATGAGTTTTCCAAAATTATATAATGTAATTTGTCTCCCTCCCTTCTTCCCCCCAACTTCCCAGATCTGGGAAGAAATTCAACCTGGGTTATATCTATATTACCACACAAAACATTGTTCTATATTATTCATTTCTGTAAGTGAATAATATTTTAAAACCATAAAACATAAAACATATCCCAAAAAGAAACCAATTTATCATATAAACCATATCATTCCTACTCCAACAATTCTTTTTCTGGAGGCAGATTGCATTCTTTTTAATAAGTCCCTCAGAATTGTCTTGGATTCTTATATTGCTATTTAGTAGCCAAGTCTATCACATGTGATCATTCCACAAATTTCAGTCGCTGTTTAATATGTTTTCCTGGTTTTTCTCATTTCACTCTACATGAGTTCATATAGGTCTTTACAGCTCTTTCTGAAATCATCCTGTTCATCATTCCTTATAGCACAATAGTATTTTATCACTCTCATATACCATATATCATATATCAATTTGTTTAGCCATTCTCCAATTGAGGGGCATCCCTTTAGTTTCCAATTCTTTGCCAACATGAAAAGAGCAGCTATAAATGTCTTTGTATTAATATATCCTTTCACATTTTTTTATCTCTTTGGAATATAGACCTAATATATGTATTACTGAATCAAAAGGAATGTATTCTTTTGAGGTCCTTTGGGCATAATTCCAAATTACCCTCCAGAATATTTCAGACCTCTATAAGCAATGCATTAGTGTTCCAATTAGAAATTTTATTTTTAAATTAAACTAAAACACATTTCTTAGTGGTTACCTGTTAGTTTATTTGTTTTTAGTCAGACTTTTTTTGTCAACTGCAAATTCCTTGTGAGAAAATAAAGGATGAGTGATATGACTATTAATGTTTTGGTACATATTAATATCTATATTTTTAGATATAAAGGTAGTTTTTCCTTATTCTCCAAAAGTTTGATAATTTTTTATCTAGAATCCATATTACTGGAGCCAAGATGGAGGAGTAAACTACAGTAGCTCAGTGTCACCACAAGAATTCTCTCTGACCAAGATTAAAATATTACCACAAAATGAATACAGGAGTGAAAGAACCAACAAGGAGAGAGAGTGAAACAAAATTTCAAGAAAAGAAAAACCCAAAAGGTATGCAGAGCTCAATTGGGGAACTTGGGTGAGAAAAAAGCAGAAGTAACAAAAGGAGAGAAGAGCAAGCCAAGAAGAAATCACCTCCCCCATCCCCATCCCACATCTACTGTCCCAGGTTCAGAATCTAAGGCCAAATCAACATTCATATTCTGAGATATTTCCTGGGCAAACAGTGGTACAAGCCAACCCACACCCCTTGAAATAGAAGGGTACCAGCCACTTCACAGAGTTCTCACCTGTGTCTAATTACCTAGAAGGGGGGTCAAAAGCTGGGAGAATATGGGTGTAAGGTTTAAAGATTAAGGGAGGAATGGCATAGAGAGAGAAAACACAAGACACACAGAGATCATCAGCATCATATCAGTCTATCAGCCCTTCCTCCAAAGATGAGAGAGAGAGAGAGAGAGAGAGAGAGAAAGAGAGAGAGAGAGAACTGAACTGATTTTATTCAGAAACCTGTGATAGGGGTTTGTGGGGCTGTACATCAAACAAATAAAACAACAGAAGCATTATCATAATATTGACAACCAATTACACAATAAAGAAATGGGTATCAACACAATTGTACAGAAGGATGCCCAGGAAAGATCATTTCAAAATCCTTGCCAACTCTGACCAAAACTTCTCCTTCCCAGAATCACTGGTACCCAGTTTATTTATATGTTAAGTGTAGGTCATTGGCATTAAAAAGGAGCTTTACAAATTGCATGCCAGTTTCCAGACTGCAAATAATAGAGGTTTAAATTTTAAGATCAACAAAATTTCAATTCCCTCCAATTTAAGGATTCAGAAATCAATCATGTTTAGAAATATAAGTCTGGTTCATGAACACTTTGCTCATTAGCTTATGAATACATCTTTAATTCCTCCTTGATTTGTTATAATTGAAACCCTTCAGAAATTTCAAACTTATGGAGAAGTCCAGAATCCCAGCCCAGGGTAGTCTGGGCTGAAGTGGGCTGATCCATGTTGGCCCACAGTAAAGCCAGGATTTCCATTTTGGACTTGGGATGAGGACATAGTATATGCTTTGGGATGGCTGGTAGTGCAAAGTACTGATCTTTCTGCCTAAAGCTCAGGGAAGAGCTGCAGGACCGGGCAATCAAGGGTTTGCCTGATTGGATCAAGTATAAAGAACACTAAAAAACATATAGCTTAAGCCTGAGACTAGAATTTGATCAGCCCCTGACCCGATCAAGGTCAGAGTGAAATCAAAAGCTTAAACCCAAGTCTGAGGCAAGTCCTTAAGCCATAAGCATCTCAAGGGTCAATTGAATCAGCAGGGGGAGGGGTTCCCAGAGGTCTCAGCACTCAGATCCAGAAAATAAGATGAGAATAACATCAAACAAGGACAGAAGTTTAAGAGTGTACCCCTACTTCCCAAAAAATATAACCTACCTATAATTAGATAGAAAAAATGAGCAAACAACAAAAAAAAGCACCTAACCACCTAACTCAAAATAATTTTTATGGAGACAAAGAGCAAGGTACAGACACAGAAGGGGACAGTGAAAGCAAAGGAAATACCTGCAAAGTCCAAAAGAAAAATATGGACTTGACACAATTTCTCAAAGGGCTCAAAAAATACTTCAAAAACCAATTAATAGAGGTAGAAGAAAAGTGAGGAAAAGAAATGAAAGTGATATAATAAGAAAGGAAAGTGATGCAAGGGGAAAGAAAAGTGATGCAAGAAGAAATGGGTGAATTGAAAAGGGAGAATCAAAACCTGATAGAGATAAGAAATCAAGGAACAATAAAGCAAAATCAAAGGAATGAAAAAAATAGAGGAAAATATGAAATATCTTATTGAAAAAACAACTGACCCAGAAAATAGATCTAGGAGAGACAATTAAGAATTATTGAGCTACCTGAAGGCCCTAAGAGTCTGTATTATGCAAACTGAAGCTCTTTTGGAGAGTTTATATTGCTCTGATGTATGGTTATTTTAAGATAATACATGATTAAAAACAATACTTAATAGAAATTGCCAAATAGCTTTTAAGGTAAATTAGGAATCATTGCAGTAAAATCACTAATTAGATCAGTGCTCACTCTAGGGAAAGACATAGTGGACACTTGCCAGTGTGATATAATTTGAAAGTCACTACAAGCCATGCCAATGTGCCAAAAATTCCCATAATGATTAATTAGTTTGGTTAAAATATTTTTCATATAAATCTTCAGTGAAAATGCAAACATCTTTCTTGGAGAATACCATATTATTACTCACAATTAACATGAGTGTAACAAATGTATAATTTGCCATAATTTAGCTTTGTTACCCTTGATATGTCATTTAAGTGCTAATGATGAAGTGAGACACAATGAATGTTCTACAAGTTCTTTTCTAACCACAGTTAAATGTTCCATAATCCTTGTCCATGTTCAAATTAATTTTATTTTCCATAGAATAGAATAGAATAGAGCCATAGAATCAATTTAACTCAGACAAATGAAAATTTCATTTAAAATTTAAATATGTATGATTCTATAATCCACAAGTATGATCTATATATTATGATTATTTTAGGTTATATATATTTATATATTATATAAATACTAATTGTCTACTATATTCATGTCTAATTGTTATTGTAAAATTATCAATTCATTTAAAGGATTCAAGAAGATTATTTTCCTTTTTATTTTTAAGAATCTGAGACCTCTTAAGACCATGGGCTCAAAGTTCATAGAGATTCATGTAATACTAGAAATGGAATATACTTTGAAATCTACCAGTTAAAACTCATTATTTTAGAAATGAGGAAAATGTGACCTATACAAAGTCATATAGTTATATAGTGGTTGGACCAGCTTAATCTTTGTTTTCTGATATTTAATTAATTTTTTTTCAGTTTCTGTTTATTCCTTCCTGCTCATGCCTAATTATAAATTTTATTGGTTTAGTTTGACTACTCAGCTTAATAAACTAATACAGTGTTAAAGTAATATTAAATATCTACTTAATGTAGTTGGAGGATGTTCAGAATGGAGCTGTGAACAGCTCATTCATTATGTAGAAATAAATTGTGAATGAGTGCATGATAGAGACAAGTACTTGCTTCAGGAGATAGAGTACTTGGCCTGAATTTTGGAAGATATGAGTTCAAATCCACCCTCAGATGGTTTGTACCTATATGAACTAAGACAAATCACTTATTCACTGTCTAACTCAGCTTCCTTAGCTTTAAAATGGAGATCAAAAATTTTGTTTAGTTATTGTAAAGATCAAATGTTGGTTGTGAAGATCAAATTGTTGTAAAGGGTTGTTGTAAAAATCAAATGAAATAATTGTAAATCATTTTGCACAATGCTTGTCATAGAGTAAGATTCAGTAATATTTTTTTGTTCCCTTCCCTTTCCTGACAAGAAATTAAGCCAATAGAACCAAGCAAACAATAGCATAAAATCAATATTATAAAAATGACAATTTTGAAGAATTTTATTAACTGTTGTCAAATGAAGTGAACAACTAGGGCAGTGATAGGCAACCTTTTGAGCTTGATGTGTCAAAATTCACCAAAAAAAGGAGCATAACTCAGGTGGTGTGTTACTTCAAGAAAAACAACAACAACAACAACAAATTTCATGATATTTTTAGCTTAAATAACAAAAATGTATAATTGTAATATATAACTATATTTAATAAACCAAAAACTAGTTATTTAACTTACCTGCTTAATGACTTCTTTGTTCATCTGTCAGTTGATTTCTTTTGTTGGTCTTGATATTATTTAACTTGTGTGGGGTGGCATGAACTAAGATAAGTGAGGGGAAGGGGGAATTCTTCAACTAACCTAAGATGGAATTCCTTATGTAAATTAAGATGTCTGCTGCTATTTCTAATGGTGGGAAACAGCACCCATAGCACAGGCTCTTGCCTCTCCCAGGTCCTCCCCTCATATGTCTCAGTAATGATGGTCAATTAGAAATCCATGACACCTCAGAACAGTAGATTGGATGATTGTTCCTATGGTTATGTGGTTCCTGGTAATGTTGATCACAGAGCCCCTAGAGATGCGTCCCCTGGGGCATTCCACTGCTCCCTGCTCTGCTGGACAGTCGTGAGGTCAAAGGTTCCCTAATGGCCCAGAAGTCCCAGAACCAGGCGCTCTGTGCCAGAGTTCTGTTGTTTTGGCCCACAAACCTCTGGCACAGTGTCTATGCTACACTACAGCAAATGTTTCATCCTTAGCATGCAGCCCCATACTTCTCTGTATGCAGCCATATGTGGCCACATGCATGTCAGTGCTGATACAAGTGTCATAGATTTGGCATCACAGAACTAGGGTAACATTCCATACAGTAATGACTCTGTAAAAACAAACAAAAAATGAAAGCTGTAAAATCTATGATCAGTAAAATGATCATTGATGATTTCAAAGGACCAGTGGTGAAACATGTTTGACCAGGTACATTTGTTATAAGAAATTCTACCCAACCCCCTCAAGGCATTTGATATAGAGAAGGAGAAAAGGGATTTCTCTGTGTGTTTGTGTGTGCGTGTGTGTGTTTGTGTGTGTGTGTGTGTGTGTGTGTGAGAGAGAGAGAGAGAGAGAGAGATGAAAAGGAGAGAGAGAGACAGAGTGGGGGGGTTACTAGAAATATAAAATCTTGATACATGTATTGTCATATGATGCCACTATTTTATTAGATTTGTTCAACTGTTTTACTTTGTTAGGATAGCTTTTAAAGAATTGGAATAATCTGTACTTGTTTATAATGTAATAACAAAACACATCAATAAAACAATTTAAAAACAATATGTTAACTGCCAAAAAAGAAGAGGGTCAATGACTAAAAATACGAAAACTACCATCATTTGCCTCTGATAACAGCAATGTGTTTTCACTTTATATGAATTGTACTTTTTTAATTAGGCATATGCCAGATATTGAAATCTCTACTACCTTTCAGCCAGCATCTGTCTTTAAACATTTTAAAATCATGTTTTGACTTCGAAGCATAATAAAACGTGCTCTCCCCCCATCTATGGTTAAAATAGTTCTGTGATGACTATACCTAGTTTGGTTTTATGTGCTCTGTAGGTCAAAGGTTACAAAGTTCATCCTAAAATAACTTCTTTTCCTCTCAAACATTGGGAAAAATTACTTCAACATTATTGAAAAACAATCTTTACAAACTTTTGAAGTATCAATTTTATGAACTCACTTTTCCCATTTTTGACCACATAGTGATATTAAATGCAATGCCAATAGGAAGAATACAGAAAATTCAGGAATTTGAGACTGGTGGATCAGTGTGGAGCCAGTGAGTGACCTCAATATTGGTGTTTCACATAAAATGGAATGCTTACAGAAGAATGAAATGAAGATCTCAGGAAACTTTCTTTGAAATTTAAGTAGCTCAGTACCAAAATCATATATTAGAAAGAATTTTACTCATTATCTACTCTACCAGGGTTATATTGGACCCATCCATAAAGATAAAGATAGTGAGACTTAGAGAACCTCAGAATTAATGGTTTCCATACAAGAAATAATATTATCCCATATTAGTACTTCCTGTGTTATGAATTTTTCAGTTGGAGAATTATTGAACTGGAACAAGAATAATTGAAATGGGGGAAAGTGTAGCAGTTTCCCAAATTGGTAACACAAAAATATTGTTATTGATTTGGTGATCTAGAAAAATAGTGCCAAAATCTAAAGGAAATGTAGGATATTGAGCTATACATAAAGATCTCTACAGGACCCATATTGACTTAGAAAACCAAACATGTTTACACATTTCTGTTTTTTGTTTGTTTGTTTTTGTTTTTTTAAACCCTTATCCTCTGTGTATTATAATGGGGAATAACCAGGGTTGTTGCCTTAAATATTATTTTGTGGGCTCAGTGGGTGTGAAAGAGACAGGAATGACAGAAGGCAGGACCAAAAAAGGTAGGGAGACTGGGTATAACTGCTAAGGAGGTATCTGTTAACAGAAGTTGCAGTTAGGCCCTAAATGTCACTCTGCACCTTCTAGGCAAGGGGCCTATGGAGACTAGCAGGCAAAAGGCAAGAGTTTATAACAATTTTAATTAAAGAAACTATGGTAAAGGATGGGAATAGGGGTTTCTACACTTTTCAGACTAAACCACAAGGTCAGGGGAGGGACTTTCCTACACTCAACTGAGACCTTAGCCAGGCGGGGCCCAGAGGATAGCAGGACTGAAGTGGGAATCCTCACAGCAGAGTCCAGAGATGTTACAGGATGCCAGGAGCCAACTCCTCCAGAACCACTAACTGCATTCCTTCAGGTGGGTAGATTCTGGGAGCTAACCCAGCCCAAGTTAACCTGCAACTCATATTGGAATTAATAGTCTCTACCAAAATCTCCCACAAGTAGTTGTCAGTCTTCCTTCAGGATCTCTGGAAATCTGAGGTCTCCTAGGGTCAGTTGCAACTTGTCTCAACCACCCTGGAGTCCTTCTTAGAGAGAGCAAGCCACTTCCTGCTTCCCCATCCCATGTAGAATTCTCCCGCCCTTCCTGTTAGGTCTCCTAAATGATAACTTAATCTTTCTCATAACAGTATTGGCTCATAGCTGGAAGAGTGGTAAGGGTGGGCAATGGGGGTCAAGTGACTTGCCCAGGGTCACACAGCTGAGAAGTGTCTGAGGCTGGACTTGAACCTAGGACCTCCAGTCTCTAGGCCTGACTCTCAATCCACTGAGCTACCCAACTGCCTCCTATACATTTCTGTTTTATTGAAACATCAGCACATTAAAATCAGATAGAAACTACACTTTAATCTGCTTCTGACAGACTCAGGAGTGTAGTGATCCACATGTTTTATACCTCTGGTCTCGAAGACTGTAGTTTACTCTAATGATGTTTTCTATGTAAAGTAGTAGACAATCAGAACCTTCTTATTACAAAAGACTTGGGCCCACCAACATTGAAGTTAGTAATGGAGTTCTTAAAGTTATCTTGTCAATAGTCATCAGGAAGAAATTTTGCGTTTTAAAAGGATATTATTTTGATTTCTTAAATCGCTCAATTCCTTTATAAAAAAGGATACAGAATCTGTAGTGAAGCTAACTAATTTCTAAAATAATTTAATCTCCATTATAAGATTGTGTCTATGCACTTCATTCTACCTATAACCTATTTATCTATAGGCTTTTTCTAGCTGCATAAGTCACAGACCATTCTTTACAATTTTATCCATATTTTTTTCACTTTAATTCCTTTTTCTATAGTCCTCCACCCCTTTTTTAAATTTACGACATTGTTTTCTACTTGTTTACCTTATAATATGTCCAATTACTCCTCTTGACTTATGGTTTGTTCATGCCATGCCATCTTATCATGGATGTCCTCTAAAGTTATGTTCTGAGTCATCTTTTCTTTTCCACTCCACATTTGTCAGTATCATGAGCTCCCTTGGTTTCTGTTTGATTTAGAAGATCACTATGTGTGTGTCTCTGTGTACAGAAATGTTTTGGTTTTTGTCTAACAACATACTATAATGTAAGCAAAGTACATTTTTAATCTCTTTTGTATTCTCAATACAGATAGGTCAACTATTTACTTTTAAATATGTAACCTTAAATTGGGTATATAGAATGTCAGGCCATTTTTGAAAGTTTTAGATGGCTTAGTGCACTGCAAAGACAAATATGTACAACAATTTGATTTGTATTTTGCTATTACATCAAAACAATCACTAAATTGTCAGTTTGGTGAAAATGTGGATACAATGATTTTGAGGAATACTAAGATTTTATGGAGAAGTTTTGAATATTTAATTGTAAGGAAAAGAAAACTTTTAAAGAATCATATCTAAGAAATAGGACAAAATATGAAAAAGAGAGCTGACAGACCGCATCAGCAAAAAAAAAAAAAGGATTTTGTAAAAAGCATCATATGTTCTAGATGGTCCTACAGGGAAATTAGAAGGGTAAAAGAGGGGGCAAATTAAAAGTAAAAGATGAATGGTGGATAGAAATCACAAGTGTAATCAATTTGTTTCCCTCCACTTAAAAAAATAAACATTCAGTTTCTAATATAACCAAAATACTATGACAGACAGGTGCTGGATAAACAAACCAAAAAGAGAAATCAAAGCCGTTGCTGTCTCAGGGAGCTGACACTTCATCATAACTTTGCAGAGGGGATATAATGCACACATTAATTTAAAGCAGTTGGATGAGGGAAAGTGTAATAATAGCAAGGATGAGGATGGAATCAGGTTAGGCTTCACAAAAGAGATGCCATATCTGAGCTGAGTTTTGTAGAAGTAGAGATGTCAGGGAAAAGCATTCCAGGTATTATCTATGGCTTTAAGAACATATAGAGTAGGGAGATAGTATGTCAACTCACCAACTATGCATGCCAGTTACAATTTGTAATGAATGAGGAAATGAACCTAAAAAGCTTTGTTGGAGCCAGGCAATGAATGGATTTATAGAACAGGATAAGAAATTTGTATTTATCTTCACAGCAAAAGGGAGCTATTAATTTCTGAGCAATAGTAAGTAGCACAGTGATAATATACCACAGCTTTTCTATTTGGGAAACAAACATATCCATGAGAATTAATATCTTCTTGTAATTGTTCTTTTATGAAATGTATCTGCCCATATAAAGACTAGTTTGGAAACATTGAATTATGGTAGATATTTTATTTCTTCAAAATTTACTCAACTTAAAACATTTTTTAAAAAACTTAGTTCACTCCATTTCCATATCTCTAGTCTGTGGGTCCAATTTATCTTCTCAGAAAATCAAGAAACAACCATATATCCTCCTCAATCTGAGTAATTATGTAATTTATTAACTGAATACCAACTGCTGAGGGAAAACACATTGGCAAAGGGATATAAAGGATATAAAGAGAACATGTGTTTCCATTTGACTATCTTTGGTTGTCAGTTTTGGTCTGGTTTTATGAAATGAAGCATCACAGGTAACTGTAAATAGACTTATGCTTTCCATGAATTCTAATAAGCTTTCTCATATCTTCAGTTTTCCTTCTGGAACAGAATACTCTTTGTCTCATTTTATTTGTTTTTAAAATGGTTCAGCTTCTGGAAAGACCTCTAAGAATCGATGCAGATTGTGAAAGGAGCAGAGTCATAAGAATATTGTACACAGAGACTGATACACTGTGTTAAAATTGAATGTAATGGACTACTGTTCTAGCAACAATACAATGACCCAGGACAATTCTGAGGCATTTATGGAAAGGAATGCTACCCACATTTAGAGGAAGAACTGCAGGAGTGGAAACAAAGAAGAAAAACACAGAAAAAAAAACATATGGGTTGATATGGACATGGTTGGGGATGTAGACTCGAAACAACCACACCAATGCAACTATCAATAATATGTAAATAAGTCTTGATTGATCACACATGTTAAAACAAGTGGAAATGTGCATTGGATGAAGGGGGGGTGAAGGGGAAAGTAAAAACAAGAACCGTGTAACCATGGATAATTTTTCTCAAGAAATAAAATATTCAAATCTAAAATAAAATAAAATAAAATGGTTCAGCTTCAAAATTTGGAACAGGGAAAACTTGGCAGTAGGAAGTAATTATTCAACATTCTTCTAACCTGTCATTCACGTCACTTAATCCACACACTCTTCTCCAGCAGATCCATCTTCCAAAGGTTGTGGCTGAGTCTGTTGTTTGAAATTTGTTCCTTGTTACCAGATTCAGATGTTTCTGGGCAGCTAGGTTGTACAATGGATAGAGTGGCAGGCCTGAGAGGAAGACTTATTTTTTGGTAGCTTTGCCAAGAAAACAACAAATGGGGTCATAAAGACTCAGACGTGATTCAATAACATAAATAACAAATGTGTTATAAAAAAACAAACAACAAGCTGCTAATAGAGTATCATCCAAATCATCCACAAGAGAGAGATACAAAAGTAGGATTTCATCCAATCAAAATTCTTTGGTTTCAGTACTTTTATACCAAGGGAGGTGACTATAAGAACTTTAGAAATATTTGAGGAGTGATTGGGACACTATTAAACTCCTAAAGTAAGAGGGAGTAGTCACACTGGAGAGAGATATATTACCTATGTATGTCAGTGATAGATTACAGATATCAGACTGCAAACATAATGACAAAAGTTTGTTTCAGTGGCTCAAATCTACTTGAAAATTACAGAGCCAATGATTTCTTGATCTTATATAAATGAGAAACTTTATAGCAAAAGAGCTTTGCCTGACTTCCCTCTGAGACAGGGAGAACTGAGACTCATCAAAATATGCAAGCTCAGGATTTTCTTTTGAAAAAAAAAATAAGAGTGAGTTTCACCTGGAAAATATACTATGCTGACTGTAAAGCTATGTTGCATAGAGCATCTGTAGAAATCATCATGGTGAATAACTCTGATTCCACCTGCTTGGAGCAATGCAGAAGTGCAAGAGATTACTAATGTCAATGCCTTTATCAGTGAATTATACAAAACTTCAGAAACCACTTGCTGAGGATCTGCCAGAGGCAATATTTACTGGGAGCCACATAGGACTCTGAGGGGAGTCACACTCGTTGGCAGGCGATTTTGTTTTCTGTAAACTCTGTTTTGAACCTTTTGTTTTCTTCCTTTTTTCAATGAAACTTTTCTTTTTTAAGTTTTGTTTGTGTGATTATAAGGCAAGTATACTAGGTTATCTCATGGCAAATTCATCATCAAGTTAAAGAGATAAGAAACCCTTAAGTATATGTAAATTTGCTTTTTATTTTTATGGGAGAGGAACCCACAAAAAGCTCATATATCAAGATATTTTTGAAAGACTTGTTTGTTTTCACAATCAAAAAATTTGCTAAAAGTTTCTGTGCTTTCATATGGTTGTTAACTAATTTTCTCTTTTTCTTTTGAATAGAAATTATCTATTTATTGAGTAGTCTTGAATTGAGAAAATATATAGTTCTTTTTATGCTTACTTTATACTTAACAAGTAAAAACAATATTTAATAACCATTTTCTGACATTTTGTAATTCGTATTATCTTCCTTCCTTCCTTTCCCCTTCCCAGAGACAGCAAGTATTATGATATAGGTTATACATGTGCTATCAAGAATTACATATTTCCATGTTTGTCAAATAGTGAAAAAACTTTCATTTATTTAAGAAAAAAAACTCATGAAAGAAAAAAAGAGCAAAATGGTTCCTTCTTCATCAGTAGAGAGCCTTTTCTGTCATGATTTTCTGGAGTTGTCATGGATCCCTACCTTGTTGATAATAGTCATTCACAGTGATCATATATTATTGCTGTTACTGTGTACATTTTCCAACTGGTTCTGCTCACTTCACTTTACATCATTCCATGTATCTCTCCACATGTGCTCTAATCACCTTGTTCTTCATTTCTTATAGTATTGCATTACAATTTTACATTACAACTTGTTCAGGCATTCCCCAATTAATGAAAATCTCTTAGGTTTGTAATTCTTTGTCACTACAATAAGAGTTGGTATAAACACTTTTGTATAAGTAGATCCTTCTTGCTTATCTTTAATCTTAGACCTACTGGTGGTATTTCTGTGTTAAAGGATATGCACAGTCTGATGGTCCTTTGGGCATGTTTCCAAATTGTTCTCCAGAATGGTTATATCAGTTCACAGCTCCACCAACAGTGTATTATTGTGTCATTTTTTCATCTCTCCAACATTTCTTTTTTTGTTATATTAAACAATCTGATAGGTATGATATGATATCGCAAAGGTTTTTTTTCTAATTTGTGTTTCAGTAATTAATAGTAATTTGGAGTGTTTTTTCATATGACTAAAAATAATTTTAATTTCTTCATCTGAGAATTGCCTGTTTATATTATTGGCCTTTTATCAATTAGGAAGTGACATGCAATTTTATAAATTTAATTCAGTTCTCTACATATTTAAGAAATTAGGCCCTTGTCAGAGATACTAGATATAAAAATTTTCACCCAGTTTCCTGTTTCCCTTCTTTCTTGGTGGCATTATTTTGTTTATGCAAGTTTTAAAATTTATTTTAAAATTATCTATTTTATATCTTGTAATATTCTCTATGCCTTATTTTTAGAATCATG
This sequence comes from Gracilinanus agilis, assembly GCF_016433145.1. Taxonomy (NCBI): domain Eukaryota; kingdom Metazoa; phylum Chordata; class Mammalia; order Didelphimorphia; family Didelphidae; genus Gracilinanus; species Gracilinanus agilis. The sequence continues at coordinate 183,518,093 of NC_058135.1, read as the reverse complement.
CTTTATTTATAAATCATACATCAATTTTGACTTTGGAATGAGATGATAATGTATGCCTAAATTTTGCCGTATTGTTTTTCAATTTCCCAGAAGTTTTTCTCAAACATTGAGTTCTTCCAAATGTTTGCCTCTTTAGGTTTGTCAAACACTAGGTTACTATGGTCACATACAACTATATATTGAGTGACTAATTTATTACATTGATCTACTACTTTACTTCTTAACCAGTATCAGTTTATTTTTATGGTTGCTGCTTTATAAATCAGGTTGAAACTCAATAGAGCTAGGCTGCCTTCTTTGATATTTTTCCCTAATTTCTTTAGTATTCTTCCAGTTGAATTTTATTATATTTTTTTCTAGCTCTGTGAAATATTTTTGTGTAATCCAATTGATTTTTAGGTAAATTTATTTAGATAAATTTATCATTTTTATTATATCAGTTCAGCCTATCCAAGAGCAATTATTTTTTTCCACTCAAATCTGACTGTGTAAAAATATTTTGCAGTTGTTTTCATATATTTCTTGTGTTTGTTTTAATAGGTAGATTCCCAAATATTGTATATTACCTGCATTTATTTTGAATTTAATTCCTCTTTTCTCTCTCTTGCTGTTGGACTTTATTGGTAGTACAGAGAAATACTGATGATTTATCTTGGTTAATTTGTATCCTCTAACTTTGCTAAAGTTGTTGATTCTTACAATTAGATTTTTGGCTGATTCTGTAGGATTCTCTAAGTACATCATTACAGCATCTGCAAAGAGTTATACCTTTATTTCCTCAATGTCAATAATTATGCACTCAGTTTCCTTTTCTTCTTATTGGTATAGCCAGCATTTCTAGTGCAATATTGAGTGGTAGTGGTTATATAATGGACCTACCTGCTTCACTCCTAAAAATTCTTAAGAATTCTCAATAACTTTTTTTGGAAGGAGGAACCAAAAATGCTTCCCAAATCTCCACTTGGTATGCTGCCTGGAAAACAATATGGGTATAGAATTCTAAAGAGAATAACCACTATGATATTGAAGTTGAATTTTTACTGTTACTTGAGGCTGAAAAAATATTTTGGCTATCTGTAAAAACATTCAGCTAATATAAATTATTCTATTTATTTTGCAAACTGAGAGTTGTCTAAATGAATGATAAATAATAATGATGAAGATCTTGTCCTAAGGAATGGTTTGAAATTACCTTCCATGCATAAAATGTATCTCAGTTCTTCAGTGAACAAGTAGCAATCTCATCAAACTTTACTAGTGTTTCAAAAATCTTTGATAACAAATAATTATTTAGTTAATGGAATAAATCTGTTGTTTGTGGCATTCTATAACTCTAAAAAGTTTACTCTGTCTGAAAAATATTATTTTTAGAATGAAGAATTTTATATAAGTATATATGTATGCATATATACTTCTTTACTTGCCTTTCATAACTTAAAACTAATAGTTTATTTTTCATATAAAAACTAAACCAAAAAAAATGGCAAATAATGGACTCTAAAGAAAACAAAAATATTGCTATTGTATTTTTCAAGGCAGTCTGTGAAAGATAGAAAGTAAGAGAATAATGCTGCACATTTCTTATTTCAAATGCTAAATTAAAATAATGAGTTAATGGAAAATATAGCTCTTGGATCAGAACAATGGGGGATATTTATAGTTCTCTATTTCTGGAAATATTTGAAGTATGCTGCCTTAGGAAATATAGTCACATATTCTTAAATTCAGTGGAGAAAGTAAAAAAAATATTGTATAAATGAAATCAATCAACTATGTTAATTTTTTTTCTATTCATTGTATCCAGAATTCCTTTTTGGATTCATAAAACAAGTGAGATCAAGATAACTACAAGTAGGCAAAATTATCACCACTATTCTCTTCATTTATTTATTTTTTTTCATTTACATGAAGAAACAATTTTGACAATTATTTGATAACATTTTAAGATTCAGATTTTCTCCCTCCCTTCCCACACTCTCTAAGGTGGTAAATAGTTGGATACAGTACTTTCATGGAATACATATTTCCATATTGTTCATATCACAATAGAAGATACATACCACCCATTTCGTAAGAATTTCATGAAGGAAATAAAGCAGAAAATGGTATGCTTTGGGACTCCACCAGTTCCTTTTTTGGCTATGGATAGCATTTTTATTTCGAGTCCCTTGGAAATTTGCTTCGCAGCTAATGGTTTAGTTCTTCATGGTTTATCATTTTATATTATTTTTTACTATACACATTTTTCTCCCATTTCTGTTCATTTCACTTGTGTCAGTTCATGCAAGTCTTTCCATTTTGTTTCTAAGCCCATCCTGTTTGTCTTTTCTTTTGGTGCAACAGTATTCCATTACCACCAAATACCACAATTTGTTCATCTATTTTCCAAATGATATGCAGCCCCTTATTTTCTAATTCTTTGTAACACACACAAAAATACATAAATAATATTTTGGTATATATCACTTCTATTCTTTAGGGAGATTTTAGGAAGAAATGATAAAGAGCAGAATAGGGCTAGAAGGACTATAAGTACAGTAACTATAATAAAGTAAATAGAAAATAGAATTAATACTGAAAGGCAGCCAAATTCAGATCAATTACCTTTTATATCTTGAAATAGAGTCATTAATTCTTTTTTTTAAATAAATTAAATTTAAAAGGTTTTATATACATGAAACCAACTAAGTGAAGACTAAAAGGAAAGCAGTTAATTTGGGAAATAATTTCTAGATATTTTATTAGATAGAGATCTCATATCTAAAATATTTATTTTCAAATATATAACAATCAGCCATTCTATAATTGATAAATGATCAAAAGATATGAACAGTTTTTATAAGAAGAAATTATATATGTATGCATATATATACATATATAAATGTTCTCAGTCATTATTAGAAAAATGTGAAGCAAGACAATTCTGAGATATCATCTAACATATTCAGATTGACTAAAATGCTAAAAGGTTAAAATGACTATTGTTGGAGATATAAAAAATGGTGGAACTATGAACTAATCCAAAGATTTTTAAATTTATTTTTTGTTATATACTTAACTAACACCATCACCAAAAACATTTGACTAAACAAATGCATTACAAATTATGTACAAAACCACAAACTCCAAATTATTTAAAAATATGTGCATCATACTTGTTTGTTAATATAAACATCCTCTGTTTTTGAGTTCTCTTGATTTCTTTTAGTTGAATTTTTTCTATTGATATTGCAGTTATTTTAAAAATATAACATGCTATTCTTATTCTCTTTTCATCTCATCATATATTTTCCTTATTTTATTTATATTTCTAATATTTGTATTTTCTAATAATATAATACAATCCATTACATGCAACTATCACAACCTATTCAGCCATTTCTCTCATTTATTACATTTGTGTTAATTTCAGTTATTTTGTCATAGCAAACTAAGCTTCCATGAACATTTTTATATATACATAGTTTTTTACCCCTCCAATAATGTTCTTAGTGCCAATCTAACCATTTTGAAAAACAATCTGGAATTATACTCAAAGAGTTAAAAACCTGGGAATAACTTTTGATTTAGCAATACTACTATTAGGTTTATTTCCTACAGTAATCAGGGACAAAGGATAAGGACCTATACATTTCAAAATATTTATAGCAACCATTTTTGTGCTGACAAAGGACTAGAAATTAAAGAGATTACCATTATTTGGGGAATGGCTAAACAAGTTGTGGCATATGATTGTGATAGAATACTACTGTGCCATAAGAAATGCAAAGCAGATTAATTTTTAAAAAATAAATGGAAAGATCTACATGAAATTATGAAGAAACAAGCAGTATCAAGATAACATTATATAGAGAAACATAATAACTATTTGAAAAATAGCTTATATATGTCCAGGTTCAGAAAAAAGAACTAATAAATAGAGATAAGTAAGGTAAAATTTTATAAAAACCTATATATCTTTTTTGGTGAAATTATGCCTTCTCTAATAGGGAGAGAGAAATGAGTGAGTTAACTGGCTAATTTAATGAATAAACTCATTTTAAAAGTTTTCAATGTGAGAATTAACAACTTGAAAATATGAACTAGGTGACAAATCAGGTCTTGGCTTATTTTTTAATTGTCTAGACTTAAGAAAATAATGAAAATATTAGTACTGCAGATGGAATTTTAAAAGTTTTGTCATGCATGAACCTTTTTTTGAGAGATAGTTTATTAAACAATTTCTAGAATACCCTGGTCCAAAGTCCACAAAAGCCTATCTAGAAGTTGATAAACAGGCAAAGAGAAAAAAATTGACCTCTAGGGAATAAATGCTCCCCAGCATATCACTCAGCTCCATCGATCCTCTTCCTTCTTTACAATAGTCCATTCCAGAAGGCCTTGGAAAGCTAGGTTATAGCTATCTAAACAATTTTGTATTATATCAAGGATTGCAATTTTAGTGAGTCAGCATTGTGATGTGACAGCTAAAAGAGCTAATGCAATCTTGGGCTACATTAAGAGGGCCATAGTTTCCAGGAACAAGAAGGTGATATTCCCATTGTACTCTGCCCTTCTGAGCCCTCATTTGGATTATTGTGTAGATTCCCAAGTGCTATAGTTTACAGAAGATATTAATAAGCTGGAGTGTGTCCAAAAGAGGGCAAATAGGATGGTGAAGGGCACCAGATTAATATTATATTAGGACAGGTTGAGGGAACTGCTTTGCTTATTTAGACTGGATAAAAAAATGCACCTAGATGTTGGAATATTATTGATATAGAAATTTATTTTAACTCAATTTAAGGAACATTTAAGGTCTCACTATGTCCCAGGCACTGGGAATACAAAGTCAAAATAAAGTATTTTATTTCCTGAAGGAGTTTACAACCTATTGTAAATTATTTTGTCTGTTAAAATGCAAATAAATAAAGATTTATTATTAGATTAATGTTAAATATTGTTTTCTACTCCTCATGGGTTATAAAAATGGGAAACATTAATAAAGTAGAATACATATTAAATTTTGGGATAATATTTGTAATTTGTTTTGTATTTGGAAACATTTGACATAGAATTCACATATGTCTTCATAACAGACACATATCAAGATTTTTCTAATCTTAGTCAACTTGAAAATCTCAATCATTCTAGAGGTTTGTAAATGTTTATTAACAAAAGGATTATGTTAGAGACAAAAGAGCTCCCTTTTTTTGAAATCTATCACAAAGAAATTCTAATCAAAATATTATTGAATATCTGATATTTTTACATTTAGCATCTCTAAACTGTATTAAAAATAAATTTAATCTTCCTGTGAAACTTATTTTTCTCATTTATTTAATTCTATTATCATAAGATAGTCATCATATTTTTTCATGAAAATTCAACTTTATTTACAAGATGAATATTGTTACTGGCTAATGCTAATCTGTTTTACCCAAATTCCCCAACAAAATATTATGTGAGCATTGTTTCCTATAAGCAGTTAACCCAAATAATTATAGAATAGACTTAGAAGAGACCTAAAAGATCATCTAATTCAACTCTTCAATTTTATTCAATCCTTTTATTTTAGAGATGAAGAATATGAGGGCAATAGAGGCAAAGTAGAATTTTGAAAGTCACATATATTCAATGGCCTAGCCAGCAACCAATCTCAGGAGTCACCTGATTCATTCCCATGATAGAGTATCAATTTTTGTTCTAAGGAATCACCAGCCTTCATATTTAAGCTGGCAATGATATAGGAGAGGTACGCAATTGACACATATGATTACACGAGTAAATAATAAAATAATTCATAACACAACTAAGAAATATAGTCTGCCCCAGGACAACTTTTAAAAACTAGTTATATCTATCTATCTATACATAGATAGATAGGTAACCTTTTAAAAAGTCTCCTTTATGTGATTTTCCATTTACATTGTGTTTTATCAAGCCAAAAAATCTTTGATCTTGTAGGATGTACTATCTGCTTATGGAAGAAGAGTACATAGACAAAAAAACACAAATGTATAAGCAATAACAGCATGAAGTATCATATTGGTTTCATTCTTCTATTCCACTGACAACTTTTATGATAAAATAGGACTTCAAGCATTTTAATAGCTGTATTAGTTAACTCATTCTCTTCCAAAATACTTACTCCAACCCTGCCCTAACTCCCATCTACATTACCTTTTACTCATAATTGGAGCTAACTGATAGATATGAGATTGTTAGTGGTGTAATGGTTATAGAAAGAACTGTTTTGAAGTTTAGCCTCAGATGATAGTTATTTAAGCTCCTTTTGCCTTAGTTTATCAATCACAAAATGTAGATAATAATAGCTCTTACTTCTTCACAGGGTGCTTGAAAGTGTTGATTGGGATAATATTTGTAAAAAAGCACCTAGACTAATATTTGGAATATAGTAGTTGAGATTCTAGGTAGTGCAATGAAGAAAATGTTAAGCCTGAAGTCAGGAAGATGCATGATACTGAATTCAGATTTTGCTTTAGACATTTATTATCTATGTGACCCTGGATAAGTCACGTAACTTGACATGCCTCAAAATACTATATTTATAAAATAACCTGGAGAAGGAAATAACAAAACATTCCATTACCTTTGTCAAGAAAATCCCAAATCCCAAATGGAGTCACAAAAAATTAGACATGACTGAAAAGACTGAACAACAACAGAGTGCTATGTAAATTATGTTTTAAAATGATACAGTATTGCAAATACAAACACAATGTAAAAATATGCCTACTGGGCTTAAAAATAAGATTAATATGTTAATATTTGACTATCTTTTGTCATTTATACATGTTGAAATCTTGGAGTTAGTTGTGGAAAGTGGAGAAACTACCTCATTTTCCTTAGTAATCTATTCCTTTCTATATGAAGAACTTGGAAATGTTAGGTGATCACTGTCATAAAGCCTCATGGGACATACACATACTGTCCTTAATCCTTGGATATTTTTAACTTGTGTTAGTATCTAGTCTATCACTTTCTATAGTATTTCTGTATTGATATAATTAGTGAAAAAAATAGAGTGAATAAACCATTACTTAAATTGCTTTCCATAATTCTTACCAATTTTTAATATATGTTTGCACACTGCTTTGAAAACATTTATTGTCCCTTTTTAGGATATATTTATCAAGGTGTGAAGGGATAGACTAAGATGGAGTATATTTAAATTTAATGCAACTAATAAAAACCTCACTCCCTTTTACCTTAGCAATTCTGAAAACAAATTTTTGTTCTCTGCTACCAAGTTTCAGGTAGGAGTTAGCATCCCATTTTAAAAAAGACATTGAATCTGCATATTGATTGGGCAAATGGCTTGGTAAATCCAATAGGATCCTTACTTGATCTTCCTGCCAATTCCGCTTTAAAATCCTCACCCTTAATTGAAAGCAATTCAGAATAGAATAATTTCTTTCTATTTTGAAATGTTTTAGAAGCAAGTTATATTTTTAAAGAAACTGTGTGTTTGTGTTGAACTATCTTTGTTTAGCCATGTGGAAAGAAATTCGTTGGAAAAAATACAATAAAAGATAAATAATAGTTTAAACACAGTGTTTGATATTTTTTCCTATGAAACATGAAATCCAGTAGGGAAGTGTGTGTTGCATATGTATTATAGGAAGGAGCAAAGGTAGGAGGTAGATAGGGCTGATTTAGAAAAACTGAATATTTCATATATCAAGAGGTGTAATAAGTGTAGGTTGGTTTTACTTTATTTCCTCTATAACAAGAAGGACTCTTATCAAGCCTAAAGCATATGTCAAATGACGCCTTTGTGCTGGGCACTACGGTAAACACAGGGAATGGAAATATTTTAAAACAGATTATGCCATAAAAATTTTAAAGAATTAATAAGACTTAAAAAATACATTTTGAATAAGGGATAACATTCCTTTTGTGTACATGTGGCACTTGAGTTTTTGCTGCAGTCCCAGGAACTCTTTTGTTAAGGTGTTTTTATACATTAGTAAAAGAGTCTGCCAATTACATGGTAAAACTTCAGGGAAGGTATGAAGATCATGCTATCTAATAATAGTAATAGCCTACATTTACATAATATTTAATAGTTAAAAGCAATTTTCTTATAGAGCAAGGATTGTAAGCTTGCTTTCTTTTTTAAATATATCTGCATGATAGCATATGATTTTTTTGATTGAGAGTTGAATTGGTTAATGACAGAGAGAATATATATATATACAAGGTAGGAATAAATGGTAACAAGAAATTCTCTTTAAAATTTCTTAGCATCTTATCTCATCATACATTTAAAAAGAGGGATAAGCTTGTATTCAAAATTCTTATTTTAAAAATAATGACTATATTATTTGTACTAGTTTCAAGTTGTTGCAAATAGCAGTTGCTGATTCTTGATATGTAAGCTCTTTTAAAAATCTAAAGAGTACTTGGTCATCGTAAAGAAGCTACATTTTTTACTTTATGACTATTAGAATAAAGTTAATTTAAAATAGAACAAACCTTAAATGCATCTTACTTGTTCCATTCTCATCATTTTATAGTGATGAGTGGGTTGCTTGTCATCACTTAAACTCAAAATGTCAAAGCTGAGATTTGAACCCTGGCCTTATGAGTTCAAATTCAGTGCTCTTTCTATTACAATAAGCAATAAAGTTGAACTATTGAACTTTAACATAATGGATTCCATGAACATAGAACTTCAAAATAGATAAGTTATGAAAGACGTGTTTCTTCCTTTTTATTTTCAGATTTATATTCAACAAGCATTTATTAAAAACTTATTGAATGCAAAGCTCTAGTTTAAATAGCACATGATTCCTGCTCTGAAGGAATTTATGGTTTAAGATGGATATAAAATATGGAGATAAATATAAGGTCCAATAAGACATTAAAAGAATGAAAAACAAGGGCCAACATGAGATCAAAGGAAGGGAGAAGAATAAAATTATCAAAAGATCTATTAAATGATAGAATATTTCATGGAAGATGGTATTGGGGTTTGATGTTAAAAGATGCCATCAGTTTGAGGAAGTAAGTAATTTTGTTTGGCTGGAATACAGAATGTGAGAAATTAAAAAGCACACTCAGTGAGGCTATGAAGAGCTGAATGTTAGGCAACAACAGGAAATCTTTCATAACTTTTTTTTTTTTTTACAGAGAAGTGATATGACCAGATATGTATGGGTAAGAAAAATTATTGTGGCAGACAAGTAAAGGGTGTATTGCATAGTGGAGACTGGGACATGGAATGAAAATTTAACAATAGTCTAGGAGTTTGGTAATGAAACCCTGGAATAAGAGAATGACAGTGAAAGTAGAGAAGACGATATGGTTATGAAAGATTCTGTAGAAGAATAATTCAGAGATCTTGACAAATACTTGTGTTTAAGAAGCAAGAAGCACTAATCCCAAGTTTTATCAAAGTTCTCCTAAATAAACTTTTCTCACTCCCTATTTCCTGAACTGTTGTTCTTAGCCACCACCTATTCTTTTTTTTTTTTTTTTTTTTTTTTTTAGACCCTTAACTTCGGTGTATTGTCTCATAGGTGGAAGAGTGGTAAGGGTGGGCAATGGGGGTCAAGTGACTTGCCCAGGGTCACACAGCTGGGAAGTGGCTGAGGCCGGGTTTGAACCTAGGACCTCCTGTCTCTAGGCCTGACTCTCACTCCACTGAGCTACCCAGCTGCCCCCACCACCTATTCTTTTAAAAGGAAATGGTCTGTTTCTGATACGTTTAAACAAGTTTTTATAACACTAGGGGTAATGTATATCTGCTGCAATAATTATAGTAATATTATGGGCATAATTTGACTCTTTTCTTAGAGATGGGTGGGCATAATAAAAGGGGCTCCTGAAGTTCTCTCCCTTAGACTAAAGAGAACACAAAATTAAAAAAAAAGAAAAAAATAGGATTTATCATCTCAGAAGTAATAAAATAATTCTAGTTTCATAAGCTATTTTGGTTCTTCTATAATGTCACTTTAATAGCTTTTACCAGGCCCAGGACTACTTCCAACTGGTTTGGGTAATTAAGGAATTAACTGGGGGTTCATAGTATGATATAGTTTCATGTTTATGTGTTTTATTACATACAATTTAACCATCTATGGAATGTTAGAATGATCTTTGTTGTATCAAAAAATAAGTCCAACTTTTCTGACATATCTAGAGAAGAAAATTATTTTTTCCTTCCCAACTTGTCTTTGCCATCTCCTTAAAGGATGTGCAAATCATAATGTTGATTACTGAATGATTCATTTCATGTCAAGAATTTAACCATTTTTGAAATAGAGTCTTACTGAGTTTTCATTTTAAGAAAGCCATTGACAAATTGGAGAATACCTCAAAGAAGACCATTTAGAGGATGAAGAATCTCAAGAATATGCCATCATTTGAAAATTCATTAAAGGAATTAAACATGCTTTACCCTGAAGAAATGCAAATTTGCATGGATCAGGTTGACATGATAGCTGTCTAAGTGTGTTTGAAGAGTTGTTACAGCAAGGAGAATATATATATATATATATATATATATATATATATATATA
>NC_058135.1:183444048-183507185 GCF_016433145.1 Gracilinanus agilis | reverse complement strand
ATATATTTAAAGTGTGGCCTCCAGGAATCAACAATTCAGGTTGATTCCGTAATTAAATCAGATCCAAGTCAGCATTGGGTTGAGGAGTTTATTTACAATCAGGAAGGTAAAGTATAGGAATAAAGAGAAAGGGAGAGGCTAGTCCAGGCCAAAGGCCTGGACAGAGAGAGAGGGTTAAAAGGCTAAATAAATGAAGCTGTAAGCCACAAAGCCCAACAGCCTGATAGGCAGAGTTTGGAAGCGGCCCAGCTAGGCCAAGGAAGTCAGCCTAACTTACCCATGTGACGATACAGAGTGTAAGCATTTTGTGGTCTCAGGAAATCCTTCAGCACCGAGTTCGAGATGGCAACTGCCTCAACAGGAAGTAACTCACATACTTAAAGAAATAGTGTCTCTCGTCACTTCCTGTGGGTCCACCTCTAATTCAAATGGACAAATGGTAGTCTCTACATTGATTTGGACTGCCCAAAGGGCAGTCCCTTGTTCTTAATTTGTTGCTTATTGTCACATGTGGGTAACTCATCTCCCCTCCCCACTAAGGAAAGTGAGGATTACATCATTTCTATGCCTAGGTTTAAGTACCAGTCTAACTATGAATGGGCTGGAACTAATTCCATTTACACATCAGTGAGGCTTTTCATGACAGCTAGAATATTTATGTTTTAAGGACAAATAACCCATGCTTTTCAGTAGGCAGATCTGATCCTCCTGGTACTCCTTCTGCCCCTCAAGATAAATTGATTTTAGAAGAAAAAAATGCCTCAATTAAATTTTTCAAATGGTTTAGACTCAAAATTTATATTGTTTTATATTTCTATTTCTTCGAATTAATTCCCCCACTTTTTGAGATGAATTTTGCAGTGAAAGGTATTCCTGAAAAAACACAGAGATCTTTTCACCAAGGTTGGGATGCACCAGGAGACTTATTGGGTTCCTTTAACTATTGCAGTTATTGTGGCTACTCTGTCTCCCTCCATCTGGTCATCTGCAAGGTTGTTAGTTGGAATTATAAGAACATTTTTCAGAATATTTTTGTGAGTTCAAACTACCTATAGGGTACTTCCCTCAGTTCTGACCTATGTGAGGATAATTTATTTCATGTATATATGTATATGAGAATATATGCATATGAACATATATATGCATATTTGTGGATTCATATCTGTATATGAGTAAAGATATACATAGATGTGTATAAATGCATGTATAGTGTGTGGACATATACACAACACATATAGCATATATGCATAGATGTGCAAATCTATATGCATTCTCACCTATATAGAGATTTGTATATAATGCACATTTGCATAATATAACAATGAAGCAAATATATAAGCATATCTTTGATAGTTATATGTATATTTATATATCAAATGGAATGTTGTATAATTATAATTACTACCAAATTATTTTGTATATCAAGAAATCTCTCTGAATTCTAATATACCAGATTTTCTAAGAATACCACTTTTTTATATCAGGGAAAGGTAAGTCAAAATCCATTTTATAAAAATTCTGAAAGAGACTGAAGGCAAACCGGTAACCCAGGACACCAAACCTGGCTCTACTTTGGTACCTTTGGATTGCAAAACAAAGGCAGTGAAAGGAAAGTTGAAAATATCTTTTCAAAGGACAGAAAACACTTTTGGGGATCAGCTACATTGTGTGATTTACATTCATCTAGAGGTAGAGCTCAAACAATGACATGGGCAGCCAGAATGATTAGCAAGGGACTATATACATATATGTTTTATTCACAAAAATACATATATAATCCCTTTCATTATGTTATTATATGATTTTAAATTTCAATGATCAAAATAGTTATCATTGGATTTTAGTTAATTCATGACTCTGCATTTGGAAAGTATATAAAATGAAAACCTTGATTTGAATCTCTTAAACCAAATTTAAATTCAATACACATTGATGTAAAGGAATATAATGTGTACTTTTTTTAAGATTAATTTCCATTAGGCTAATTAATTCAATATAGTATCTCTATTCCTTTTATGTGACAAGTTACTTTTTCAAAGAATTAACACCTTTTGTTTTTACAATGCATCTTTAGTTCTGAATATTTCTCCCTCCCTAATAATTTAGCCATGCATTGGGACAGCTAGACAGTTAATTGCATAGAGTGCTGGACCTGGAGACAAGAAGACCTATGGTCAAGTTCAGCCTTGGATACCCAATCTGTGATTGTGTTAAGTCAACAAACCTTTATTTCACTCAGTATCCTTAACTCAAAATGAGCAAAATAACAATAGCTATTTTGTGGGATTGTTGTGAGGATCAAATAACAATATTTGCAAATGATTTAGCATAGTGTTGGTCACATGGTAGGTGATATATATCCTCCACCCCTTTGAAACAAGGAATTTTAAAAAATGTTGAAAAAAATTTGTTTACTAAAACTAATAAATGCATCAGTATGTCCAGCAGTGTATGTAGTATTCCAGAAGCAGGTAATTTCTTATTTATTCAGATAATTACCCTGTTTTATGCTAATTTTTCCATGTACTCTCTCTTTTTATTTTTTTAGCAGAAAAACAAGAATAACCACAGAAATATACCAAGACCTGGTGAGTTTGATGCAGTCACTAAGCCTAGAAAAAGAATTGTTTAGTGTCCCAATATTCAGAGTTCAGACTTCAGAAAAAGTAGTTTCTCCTCTTCCTTGAGATTGTAGATCTACAGAAGCCATTCCTTGATCATTCTGGCAGCTGAAAACCATCAATTAAATCACCATATGTAGAACTTGATAATTTTTAAAAGCTTTGAATGTAAAAAAGAAAAGAAAAAGTTTTTTTTAAGTTTAAAATGTTTGTTTAAAATATGTATTATAATTTTGTGTTTATTAATGAAATTTTGGTATTATTATCTCTAGTACTAGATGTGAACATAGTAGAGTATTATTAGGAAGGTTTGAATCATGATATTTCCATTGGAAATAACCTGTGGAAATAAGATATGATCAGTTTAGTGTGCCTGATTCATTGGGTCCATTCAAAACTACACTGTGATCAGACAGGAAAATGTTTCTTGTTCATTGTCACATATAGCTGAACAATCTAAATGTTTTTTTCGTGTTCAGCATGAGTCACCTACCTGAAAGTCTGAGCTTGAAATATCTATTCAAATCACCCCTGAAAACATTCAGAATTCAGAATAGGTAGATTTATTTAAAAAATAAAGCAAAAACAGATTCTCTTATAAAAAAATCAAGAATATCAAGGGAAATAATGAAAAAAATGAAGGAAGGGGGCCTAGCAGGACAAGATATTAAACTATACTATAAAGCAACAGTCATCAAAACAATATGGTACTGGCTAAGAGACAGAAAGGAGGATCAGTGGAATAGACTTGGGGTAAATGACATCAGCAAGACAGTGTATGATAAACCCAAAGAGCCCAACTTTTGGGACATGAATCCACTATTTGACAAAAACTGCTGGGAAATTTGGAAAACAATATGGGAGAGATTAGGTTTAGATTAACACCTCACACCCTACACCAAGATAAATTCAGAATGGGTGAATGACTTGAATATAAAGGGGGAAACTATAAATAATTTAAGTGAATACAGAATGGTATATTTGTCAGATCTCTGGGAAAGCAAAGATTTTAAAACCAAGCAAGAGTTAGAGAAAATTACAAAATGTAAATTAAATGGTTTTGATTATATTAAACTAAAAAGGTTTTGTTCAAACAAAAGCAATGCAGCCAAAATCAGAAGGGAAACAACAAATTGAGAAAAAACCTTTATAATGAAAAACTCTGACAGGGGTCTAATTACTCAAATATACAAGGAGTTAAATCAATTGTATAAAAAATCAATTGAAAAATGGGCAAGAGACATGAATAGGCAATTTTCAGGTAAAGAAATCAAAAATATCAATAAGCACATGAGAAAGTGTTCTAAATATGTCATAATTTGATGAATGCAAATCAAAAAAACTCTGAGTTACCAACTCATACCTAGCAGATTCGCTAAAATGATAGCAGGGGAGAGTAATGAATGCTGGATGGGATGTGGCAAAATTGGGACATTAATGCATTGCTGGTGGAGCTGTGAACTGATCCAACCATTCTGGCTGGCAATTTGGAACTATCCTCAAAGGGCTATAAAAGGATGCCTTCCCTTTGATCCAGCCATACCATTGTTGGGTTTGTACCCCAAAGAGATCATAGATAAACAGACTTGTATGAAAATATTTATAGCTGAGCTTTCTGTGGTGGCAAAAAACTGGAAAAGGAGGGTATGTCCTTCAATTGGGGAATGGCTGAACAAATTGTGGTATATGCTGGTGATGGAATACTATTGTGCTCAAAGGAATAATAAACTGGAGGAATTCCATGTGAACTGGAAAGACCTCCAGGAATTGATGCAGAGTGAAAGGAGCAGAGCCAGAAGAACATTGTACACAGAGACTGATATACTATGGTAAAATTGAATTCAATGGACTTCTGTACCAGCAGCAGTGCAATGACACAGGACAGTTCTGAGGGATTTATGGTAAAGAATGCTACCCACATTCAGAGGAAGAACTGCAGGAGAGGAAACATATAAGAGAAACAACTGCTTGAACACATGGGTTGAAGTGGACATGAATGGGGATGTAGACTCGAAACTACCACACCAGTGCAACTAACAACGATTTGGAAATAGGTCTTGATCAATGACACATGTTAAAACCAGTAGAAATGTGCATCAGCCATGGGTGGGAGGAGTGTGGGGGGTGAAGGGGAAAGTAGGAGCATGAATCATGTAACCATGTTAAAAATGAATATTAATAAATGGTTAAAAAAACAGATTTTCTTTACCACCTGGTGTTGTCTTAGATGGTTTCCTTCCTTTTCATGATTTTTGGCTGAAAATTTTGTGACCTCTCTTAAAATATCAGAAATAAAAAGAAAAGAAAAAAAATCTTGCTCTTTTACCCCCTTCCCAAGAGATTACAATGAGAGTGACAGGCCCATCAAGCAGTTAGACATCCCTTAATCTCCACCTCCTTGTCTATATAATATCATGTGTTCCTTGTTGATGTTGCTGATTAGTAATTAAAGAAATCTGAACTAACACTCAGATGCCCAAAGGGATGCAAATGAATGACTGCACATTAGTTTAGGCAGAGGTTTGAGGATGTAATTTATTTATGAACTAATGAATTAATTCATGAGAATCTGGCTGTGGTTAGGGGATTAGGTCTCTTCACTCTATAATCTTTGCTAGGAAAATGTATAGTTTAGTGGTTTTAGCCAGCTACTGATTAAAACAAGCAGACTAAAGCCAGACTAGAAGGCTTTTTAACTCTCATATACCTTTGAGTAAAATATAGGGGACTCCCTTCAGCCTGTCAAATTAGACCTCTATGAGAGGGCATCTATGTCACCTAGAAAAATGCCCTATGCTTTTTTCTGAACTAGGCATTCTTTGTAGCTCAGCTATTTTCCCCCTCTTTAATTTTAGGTATGTGGTACATAGGAAATCATGGAAAAACAAAACCATTGAAATGTGTTGTTTTTATTAATAAAGTTTAACTTCTTGGGAATACAGATAATTTCTACACAGACATAGATGCATGAATAGAGGTATTTGTGGTGTGGAGGGAATATTTTTGAATTTCTCAGGTTCATCATTTGACCTTGGAAAAGTAACACAACCTTTCAGCCTCATCTTTAATGTGGAAGCATTGATACTTTGATTACTGATCTCACAAAGTTGATAAAAGTACCAGTCAATGAATTGATTTAGGGCTCAGTTAATTCTTCTGTAAACTAAGGTCACGGGATGGCATGAATTTGTAGGCCTCTTCCAGATTTAAATCAGTGATTTCCATTAGATAATACTTGAATCTAACTACAAAGTCATTAATGCGATAATTATTTTGTTATGGTTTAGATTTCAAAAAATCTCTCTATATACATTTTTTTATCTTATAATACTCCTATTCATGTACTCCTGCAATTCCCAACATGTTTAGGGCTTTTTTTTTCTGAGTCCATTGATATTATATAATTGAGTAAGGGGTCCTCATTATCCAATTTTAAGGACATATACAAGTGTAACCTTTTGTGTTGTTTAGTCCTGAGATTTCTTTGTTGCAGGGCACTCAGTGAATGAAATTCCGTTTACCAGTGAAGATTGGAAACTGGAAGCTTATCATCTTGAAGTTAAGGAATTTTTCCCATATCTGATTTTCAGTATCTATCAGAGTATTTATGTTACCCTTTGATGGACTCTTACCTTCACTATATAAGTTGCCCTTTTGCATGTCCAGCAATATATCCTTTTGCCTTGGGATGCCATCAGATAGGGCAATACATATAAAATTTTAAAACAGGAAGTTGATAAATGAATACCAAGAACTACACAAATATTAGATAACTCATCTTTGAAATTTTACCTCTTCAGAAAAAATCAAAATGAAGTTTAATCATATAGGTATAGAACTTTGCATGAGGCATTTATCTTATGAAATATAAAAGAAGTCATTAATTTGAATTGAACTAAATTTCTGTTCCCTTCCAGTCTCTCTCTAATGATAAAAAATAGGGTTTAAGTCATGGAGTTATGGTTATTTTGAAGTCCAAGATATTTCATGTAGAAAGGTATACAAGGTCAGAGAAGAGAGTCAGATGAATTAGGAGAACAGAAGTTTTTTCTGCTCTGAGGAAAGAAAAAAATCTTATTTCATATAGTACAGATAAACAGATGGCTTTTGTTTCTGCTTCCTTTCACATCCCCATGCCTCTAATCACCATTGAGCAAATGTGCCTACTGACTGACATGTGTCAGAGGCAAAGAAGTAAGAACACAGAACAATGCTTTTAACAGAGCTATATGTGAGTAGTTCCAGGGTGTAGTCTAATGCTGAATACAATAGGACTCTGACCATGTGTTTATCAAGCAAATGATGAGTAAATAGCAAATAAGCAATAGCTTTTGTAAAAAGGGGAAAAAAGTAGGGGGAAAGTCAAAACGCCAAAGTAAAGAAATGTAGGACAAAATATTTTAAGATAAAATTTTAATCAAAAGAAGGAAGAAAACGAACTTTTATTGAGCACCCATTGTGCTTTACTGTACTAAGTGCTTTACAAACATTATCTCATTTGATGACTTATGACATGATACCTGAGGAATAGGGAGTTAACACTGAATTTTGTGATATAAGCTAGATATCATGGTACAAGAAAAATAAATTTCAAGGAAAAGTCTGGAGCATGAAGTAATTTATAAAAGACCATATCAAATATGGAACTAGATTGAAAGCAGAAGTAAGATTCTAGATTTTTGGATGATGCAAGGCTGGTGGAATGATGAGGAAATGAAACTGATGAGGAAAATGATAAGGATATTGAAAAATGAACACCACTTTTCAGACTCTTAATATTGAAGGGTAAAAGTTTACTAAGAAAAAATGTGTATATTAAATATATGAGGTATCATTGACTCTAAAATGGGAAGAAAAAAAAGGTAAATATGTGAGTAGTGAAGAAAAATGCTATGGAAATTGCAAGAACCAATTTTGGCAACTGATTAAATATGAGATATGATGAAAGCAAGGAAAGACTAATGCAGAGGGTTAGATCCCTTTGCTGCATAGTTCCATATTAGCATCCAGGGTGTTGGATAATTTCACAATTCCAGCAACAATACATCAGTGATCTAATTTTGTCACATCATCTCCAACATGTATTATTTTCTCATGCTTTATTATTGGCCGATTTGATATGTGTAAGGTGATAATCAGAGTTGTTATACTTTGCATTTCTCTAATGAATAGTGAGTCAAACCATTTTTATGATTATTGATGGCTTTGATTCCTTCATCTGAAAACTGCTTGATCTTATCCTTTGATCATTTGTCAACTGCAGAAAATGACTTGTATTCTTACAAATTTGACTTCATTCTCTACATATTTGACAAATATTAGGCCTCTATCATAGAAATTTGATATAATTTTTCTAGTTTATTGTTTCCCTTCTAGTCTTGGTTATATTGGTTTTGTCTGTATAAAAATGTTTTAAATTAAATTTAATCAAAATTATTTATTTTACATTTTAAAAGGTTTTTCCATTTCTTATTTGGCCAACATTTTCCCCCTTTTTCATAGATCTGAGAGGTAAATATTCTATGGTCCCCCAATTTGCTTAAGGTATCACACTTTATGTCTAAATCATATACTCATTTTGACCTTATCTTGGAATAGGTCTGGTGTAAAATACAAGTTTATAACTAGTTTCTATCATACTGTTTTCAGTTTCCTCAGCATTTTTGTCAAATATCGCATTCTTCGACCTAAATCAAGGATACTTGGATTTATTAAATACTAGATTACTATGGTTATCTACTACTATATATTATGTACATAATATATTTCATTGATCCACCATTCTATTTCTTAGAAGAAGATTGTTTTGATAATTACTACTTTCTAGTATAGTTTGAGATCTGGTACTTCTAGACTAACTTTCTTCATTTTATTTATTAATTCCCTTGATATTCTTGACCTGTTATTCTAGATAGATTTGGTTATTATTTTTTCTAGTTCTATAAAATAATTTTGGTAGTTAGGTTGGTATGGCATGGAATGAATAATTTTAGGTAGAATTGTCATTTTTATTATATAAATTCAACATATCCATGGGTATTTAATATTTTTCCATTTGTTTAGATCTGAATTTATTTGGAGAAAAATAATTTTATTTGCATAATTCCTGTTTTTGTCTTAGCAAGTAGACTCCCAGATATTTCATACTGTCTAAAGTTATTTTAAATGGAATTTATTTTTTTCTTTCTTGCTGCTGGATTTTGTTGGAAGGATGTGGAAATGTTGATGATATATGTGCGTTCATTATTGTTTCCTGAAACTCTGCTAAAGTTATTAATTATTTCAACTAGTTTAATTTGTTGGTTCCCTAAGTATACAATCCTATCATTTGTAGAACGAGAGTCTAGTTTCCTCATTGCCTACTGTAATTCCTTTAATTTTTTTGGTTGATTATTTCTATGATATTTCTATGAAATATTGATTATTTCTGTAATATCTTATTTGACCCAACTAAACCAATTAAAATGATTTTTACATCAATGGAAGGAATAAAGACAAAATTTTAAGTAGCATAATTAGGACTTTTTTATCTTTTTTTCCATAATTTCATTTTTCTGACTTTGTTATATATACATCAAGGGCAGAAAAACTTTGAACTTTGCTACATGAACTGTATCTGGACAATTTAACTGGGAAATGTAAGGTTCTTTTCTTGTAATTAAACCACTTTTGTCTACTTTTATCATTGTATCCAGATCCTAACCTATGTAATATTGAGTATTATATCTAATAAATAATGCTGTACTTCTCTCTCCATGATTTCTTTTATAAAAATATTCATTGATTATGGAGTCTATCTTGATAATGAGCATATTTCTCTGTTTTTTTTTTATTAAATTCCTCAGTATCTGAGACCTTATATGTGTAAATATTTGTTCTTAACTTAATTGGCTACATTGGATTCTTGACATTTAGTGTGTATTACTGCCCCCACTTCAGATAATATTTTGAAAAAAGTAATTGCCAGATTGATTCTTTAATTAATCACTCATTATCTATTTTTTGGCAATGAGCCAAATATTGTGTTATTAGCTTGAGATACAAAGACTAAAGTAAATTGGTTCCTTCCTGCAAGGACTTTATCCTAATGTCTATCTAATGAAATTTGCATAAATGTATGTAATATTTATTTTTGAAACTCAGAAGAAAAAAACTGAAGCTGTATTTATAGATTTGGGATTCATCTACTTTCATTTGGAAACCGAACCAATGAATGTTTGAGAATACCAAGTAAAAAATACATTGAAAAACATGAGAGAAAAAAACACAACTAAATAAAAATCTTTTGTGTATATATGCAGTTGGCATAAGATGGGTGATCAATTACCAAATATAAATAAGTAGGAATGGTCAGAGAGATAGGAGGAGTCAGAAGAGGAATATCTTCTTATTTATATATCACTTGATATTATATTGTTTAACTTTATTATTAAATATTTTAAAATGTCTTTGATACTTTTATCCAGTTATTGGAAAAATCTTGTTGAAGGAAAACTTTCAAGGTCACATTTGCCTTACGAAATCTAATATTTGTTGTTTTTCTTTTTTTTTTAATGTATGGAGCATAGTGGATTCTCTTATTTGATGTTTCATTCAACCTAATTGACAACCAAAGAAGGTGATTTGCTCTATAGAATATTTTTAGAGCTTTCCAATTCCTACTCATTTCTTTAATTTAATGATGTTCTTTACTGTTATCATGGGATAAAAAAATAACCTTTATAAAAATTGCAGTTTGCAAAAATTATACAATTAATGGACATAGAATAGCTGGCTAACAAGCAATGTGCATGTTTGTGGTAGTGTAAAGGATAAAGAAATATCGTGTTGAGTAGACTGCAAGCTAGTGTGAGCCAACATTTAGATGTATTTTCAATTAAATTAATGAAATATTAGGGTGAGTTTTAGCAAATAATTAAAATTTCCAGGAAAATTAATATGTTTTATTTTAATTTCAACATATTATCTTCTGAATATGGAATGATAATTGTCATGTTTTTGGAAAGTATTAAAAATAACACTATTAGGCTGTATTTAAATAATACTTTCTGGTTTGCAAAATAATTTACCAAATATTAACTTATTGGATTTTCACAAAAACTCTGAAAGTGGATGCTACTAGTGCTCCTATTTTTAGAAGAAATATTAACTCATAGAGGGGTTAAATGATTTTCCTAAGGTCACATAGCTAGTGAATGTCTGAGGCTGGTTTTCATTGTAATATCTAGCTGTCTCACTTAACAATGTTTATAGAATATGTGTATACATATAAATACACACACAAATGTGCATATATTTACACATTTAAAATCAATGTATACACATATGTTCATACATGTGCATATATATGTGTGTATATATATACATGCACACATACATATGTATGAGCATATAAATCCAAACTATCTCCTGATTTTGTTTTGTTTTGTTTTTTGCCAAAATAATGTGAAAGATTCAAGAAACATTAAATAACCCATTAAGGACTAACATTTTCTCAGAACATTCTCTTTTTTGTAGTTTCCTTTAATTTTTTCAAGTAAAATTATATATGGATTATTTGAATTCTTGTTATGTTAACTCTATGTGACTGAGTGAATGAATGAATGCCTAATGATTTGGTGGGAAACAGCAATTTATTTTGTATTCTATAGGGTGCTTACCTCAATCCAGTTATTCAGTAAATATATTTAGTAAGTCAATCATTGAATCAAAGTACAATTCAGTTTCTAGACCCTAATAAAATGCATTGGATTACATTTTACTAATGTAATAAAAGTAAGGGAATCTTTTTATAAATCAATCATGAAAGGAGCCAGACAATTAAACAACCTTCTTTTTACCATGTAGCTTCTATTAATGATCATGCAATCCAGAGGAGAGGATGGGTAAAGATAACATTTTTCAAACAGAAAGACATTCATCTTTAAATTAAAAAAAAGCAAACAGAGAGTAGCAGTAATGATTCGATGCTTCTAGAATATCTTTCATCCAAGGACTTCTAAGTACCTCATTATTTCTTACAACATCATTGTACAGCAGGTAACCTTATTATCCTCATTTTACACTTGGAAGAACTAATGTCTGGAGAGGTTAAGTGACTCAGAGCATCTGCCAAACAAGTGACACTGGCAGCCTAGGAATGAGTTATATGCTTAGTATAGACATAATCTTAGATTAAGCTGCTAAAGATTTAAATTTGGCTTTATCTGACAATAGAAGCAACAATATGTGGGAGATGGCATTATTATCATAAGGACAAAGAGCCTCTTACAAAAATCTATCAAGAAAATTCTAACTGTGCCCAGATTACAATGAAGTAGTAATGGCTTCAATTTCATTGGCATAGTAAGGAATTACATAATGTTATAGTGAAATTCAAACTTTGCAGTGAGTTTTGTTTAAGGTGTATGAATGGTACTGTTTGGGGCAGCATTATGCTGATATGACCTTATGTAGGTGATTTAAATAATTATAGGAAGTAATTATCCTTTGGTGTAATATTTGATTTCCTTCATTTTGTGCTCAAGTTTTGTCACTTGACTTACCAGGCACTATTTCAATCCATTATTTAGGAGTTATCTACCGTGAACAAGGTACAAATATATTTTTAATGTCACACAAGTTTTAAAGCATTTTACCTGCCTTCAAGTACTGGTAACACAGATAAGTTAGTTAAAAAACAAACAAATTTAGTAAAACATAATTTGAGTTTATTTCCATAAAAGAGTTACAAATTGTGCTGGAGAAGCTGAGAAAGAGGTACATTCATTTTTCCCCAGGATGATTAAGTTGGAAATATTATTGTTCTTCAATAATTGCCAATAATAAGAGAATGATATTTTGAAATGAAGGATCTTCGGTTAATGAATTTGAAGGTTTACAGAGATTAAAATATCTTGTTTATGGCCACTCTGGTTGTAAGTGAAATAGTCAAGGTTTAGATCTAGTGAAAAGTGATTTTTTACTTGTAAATTTCAATATATGTTTTGGGGTTTTGGTTTTATAGGATTGTTCACTTACAAGAATGAATAATATGGAGATAAAAATCCTTTAATTCTCATCTGCTTTTCTGAGATTGATCTTATATTTGGGCCTTTTTTTTCTTGGTAATCAAAGGAGCATTTAAATCTGTTTTTAGAAGGGTCATTAGAATGAAATACTGGCATTAGAAAATCTGTAGTTCTGTCAGTGGAATGAATATTCTACTTGCTGACACAGACCATATACTTCCCTATGCTATCCTTACTTCCTGAATTCACTTTTGATTCATTTTTTTTTCATTCTTTTCACATAAATTCTCCATGGAGAATTTACCTAGTGTGTGAAGGAATATTTCTTAAAAAGTGGAGTTCCCAATGTTCAGTTTGGGTTATCAATTCCTCATTACTGCTATACAAACAGCTCGCTTCATTTTGAAGGCATGTATATATTCTTCTTAATTTAATTCATACCATTTTGTTATCAGCTTGATGTCACTTAAATCTACCTTGCATCTGTCCATTTTCCTTTAGATGATTTTTATTTTCACTTCCTCCAAGATCATCAAAGTACTTGACTTCCATCATACAGCAACATCATATTCTACTGGGTATTCACAATTTAGGGAACACTTAGAGCATCCATATGATGATCCAACTTTATTTCCCCTTATTATTCAATTTTGGACTGATCATTATATATCTACGTATAAGAGTAGATGGGCTTGTAGATTGTTTGACTATAGCTCATCATGTTGCATGTCTTTGTTTAAGATTTGCATTTTATTCATTTTCTTTTTCAGATGAAATTATATGAGTCTAATCAATACATCATCTGACTGGCATTTTTTTTTAATATCACTAAGATTTGGTAGTTTTCTGAACACCTTGTCTTTGGCTTCATCTTTGTAATCCAGAACCTGACACAATTTGAACACAGTCTATAGTAATTGTATGCTGTCTGTGTATAGGAATATTTGGAGAATCTCATCATCAGTTTGCAATTTGATTTCTAATAGCCTTTCTTCTGTTATTTCCAATTTATCCAATGACATCTTTTTTATATGTAATTGTTTACATATTTTCTCATTGAATAAATTGTGAGCTCCTTTAAGGTAAGGCATATCCTTTCCCTTCATTTTTATTTCCAGTGCCTGATACATAGTAGGTATCAAATAAATACTATATTTTGTGTGGATAGATCAAGGTTGCTTATCAGTGTATGAGACATACTAATGAATTATTTTAGTTTTCTCTCAGAACATTTATATGTTACATATTTTATAGACAATGATATTTAAAAAGACCTTGGTGACTATTCTATACCTTCAGAAGTTCAAGCGAATAGAAATAATTATTCAATAAAAAGTACCACTTTTTCTTACATAGAACTTCATGAATGCTAATGGAGTCACCATGACATTATTTGACTAGAAGAGATATTTAATTTTAATGTAAATATATAGCTCTAAGCTAATATTTGTGTATTAAAATAGATACATGAAATCATGTTCAACCACATTATAGCATTAAGCAAACCCTGTTGTACTTGTTAATTAAAGCCTTGAAAATGTTAGCACCAGACAGTTTAAGTGTCAGCAAACTATGAACATGACTAATTAAAATTTAGAAGATTTTTTGCATGATGTTTTTACAGGGAAATTTTTTTCTTTAAACTTAGGAAAACTTAATGCCCTAATAAAAAGAGGTACTCAGATTCAAAAATCATTTTATATGAGAAAATCATTAGAAACATTTTTACAATCAGAAAAATATATCATTGAGCTCTTCTAGGTAATTATTATACTGAGAGAACTGTGTTGCTCAATTAAATCATCAGGCATCCATTTAGCCCATTGCTAACAGTATGTGACAATACAATTAGTCAAAATGAACTGATGGTATTTATCTAAAAATTGTGAGCTTCTTTATTAAATTGTAAACTCCATGAAAGCAGGTACCATGCCACTTTTTTCCAATGGATACCCATTCTTTATACTGCAATTCATATGTAGTAGATATTTCAAGGGGCAGTAGGCAAGTTAGTGGGAATGATGGAGCTTCTCAAACCATAATACCCTAAGTTTCAGTCCAGGAATTGATATGGCCATGCTGCGTAAACTCATTAAAGTTATTTATCTCTCTCTGATCCTCAATATCCTCATTTGCAAAATGGCAATAATTCTAGAGCACCAACCTCACTGGGTTATTGTGAAGGAAGTGGTTTTTAACCATCAAATCAATATAAGCATGAAATATTTGAATAAAAAAGATCTATTTTTCAGTTTCCAAAAGAAAAGAGTCCTTTATGAACAAGCTTCCTAACCTCAGAGTTCTTCACCTGTAAAAGGAGGAGGTTAGATTAGGTAGACTCTAAATTTCCTTCCAAGTCTAATTTTAAAATCCTACTCCTCTTGGAGAAATTATTACTACCTTTCAATTCAGATCAAAAAACAGAATTTTCATTTCCACTACTAGGTGGCAGATTCAAAAGATAATTGGCCTTAGTTTAAGACAAGGTGAATGCAATTATGTTTGGATTTTGACAGGTGAGTTAGGAAGGAAGTTAGGACACCAGAGGCCTAGGACAATGCTATCTAGAATGGCCAATTATGCTACTATGTGGATGAGGTATGAGTAGAGAGTGCTTAAAAATTCTAAATTTAGAGTAACCAGCAGCAAATGTTTACACTATCTAAACTTGGATAGAAAGGTCAAGGAAACTGGGTAAGAGATGAAGGGACTATATGAAGAAGCAGACACACACTGAGTTTAGAAGATTTAAAAAGAGCATTCAGTATGTAGTAATTTAAACAGGAAGTGAAACAATTAATAGTTTGCTTTGTTGTGGTGCCATTAGTGCCACACAACAGTTTTCTCAACTGCTAGCTAACAAAGCCTGACTAAACAATCCTGTTCCTTAAAAGATCGGTTTTAAGATATGGAAACTACTCAGGTCATATTTTTTCTTTACAGATGATGTATAGAAAATGAACTCAAGTGCTCACCTTTTTCACACCTTGTATTGTGAAAATTCCAAATGATACCTGCTCTACAGATTATGTCAGTTATGGAATGGAACAGGGGTATATAAATTCAAATATAATTGAATATATTATGGATAATATAATTCCATGGGCTCCCTGGTGAATTATATGTCATTGTCTTTGTAGAATGGCTTAATGAATTTGAATTAAAACAGAGTTCCAGCCCCTGCAAGGAGGTTAAAATCTAGCAAGAAAGATAAAATATGCACAATTTGATAAAATATAACATTTATTAATTGCTTAGTGTGTGCTAGGAACTATGTTAGGTGTTGCTTAAATCAGGATAAAAATGGCTGAGACTCTCTCCTTAACTAGCATGCACACTAAGAATGTAGATATGATATGTAATAGAGAAATAAAATGTAATCTAGGATGTGATAGTGTAAATAAAAGAAGATTCATATAAAAAGATTTAATATGAACACTTTTTTAGCAGTAAGGAGAAAGAGAAATGATCAAGGAAGGTTTCATGTAGATGACATCACCTGAATTGAGTCTGAAAAGAAGAGGATTCCTACAAGCAAGAATGAGGAATGAAGTCATTCTATATTTGGAAGCTGTTTTTTTTTTGTTTTGTTTTTTTTGGAATGTTCAGAGATATGGGAGAGCTGGAAAAGTTTAGGAAACAATGGTTAGTACATTGTGACTCAAATGTGGAATGAGTGAATGCAAATAATATAAAATAACATATATGATATTCAGTCATTTTTCAGTTATGTCTGACTCTTTATGGCTTTTAGAGTTTTCCTGGCAAAGATGCTGGAATGGTTTTCCATTTCTTTCTCCAGCTCATTTTGAAATAAGAAAATAAGAAAAACAGTGATAATTGACTTACACACAGTCACACAACTAATGATGAATCTTCCTGATTCCAAACTCAGATCTCTATCTACGGCAGTACCTTATTGGCCCTACATATGAAATGCAGTTATATTGGATCCAGAAAAAAAAATGATATCTTACAAAATTTTTGCAAGCAGACCATAGGATCATAGGAAAGAATTGTCAGAAAGAAAAAGAAAAGATCACTTACACTTTGGGTTTTATATGAAGAAGATCAGAAAATTTCTTGGAGGAAATTGAACATAACTTTGGAATTTATAGGAGAGGAAGAATAGGAACAAAAAAAATCCTTCATTTACTCATATTGCATTGTAACAACAACTTCCATGTCATATCTAATAATATTTTACAAGCATATGGGAGATATGTTTATTTCATTTAGATTTTTATAATATATCTCTTTATAAGGTACTCTATAAAAATATAGGTATGAATCATTAATTTTCAGGTCTGTAAGATGCTTATATCATAGTAATGTTGTGGTTATTGTTTTTATCAACAATTTAAAATTATTAATATAATGAATTTAGTGAGAAATAAAAGCTATGTTTAAGTTTAGGCTAGCTAAGTTAATACCAAGATTGTTAGGTAATCTTTAAAGACAGAAGGGTAGTTTCTTTAAAAATCCCCTATATTTGCTATTATATTGCAGCTATGTGACACAGTACATAGGGTTCTGGGCATGGAGTCAGGAAAGCTCATATTCCTGAATTAAAATCTGGCCTCAGACACTTACTAGCAACATAATGCTGGGTAAGCATTTGAACCTGTTTACATTCGTTTCTCATCTATAAACTGAGCTAGACAAGGAAATGTCAAACCACTCTAGTCTCTTTTTAAATGTTTTTTTTACATGTTGATACAATTTTTAATGGCTAATAGTTCTCTTTTCCCCTCTCAACTTTTCTCCCTCCCTAAAACAGCAGGGAATTTAATTTAGACTGTACTTGTGTTATTATACAATACATATTTTCACCTTTATCATATTGTGAAAGAAGACACATATTGCTTACACTAGAAAGGAAAATTCATGGTGGAAGTTAAATGAAAAATGATATGCTTCAATTTGCATACAGAATCTTCCAGTTGCTTCTATGGTGAAGAATAGCCTTTTTCATTATGAGTTCTGTGGTGTTGTTCTGGATCCTTGTATTACTAATACCAGTTAAGTAATTCACAATTGATCATTAAACACTAGTGCTGTTATTACATGCCACATTCTTTTACTTTTGATCATTTTACTTTGATTCACTTCATATAAGTCTTTCCAATATTTTTATGATCATGTATTTGTTATTTGTAATGGAACAATACTATACCATTACAAGCATATACCACAACTTGCTCAGCCATTCCCCAATTGATGGACAACACTTAAATTTTCAGTTCTTTGGCATCACAAAAAGAGCCACTTTAAATATGTTTGTACAAATAGGACATTTTCTCCTATCTTTGATCTCTTGGGTCATAGGTTATGCACAATTGTATAGCCCTTTGGCAATGATTCCAAATTACTCTTTAGAATGGTTTTACAGTTCCAGGCTTCACCAATAGTGTATTAGTGTTGCAGTTTAATAACATACCTTCCAACATTTATCAGTTCCCCCCGCCTTTTTTTTTTCATTTGGGCAATCTGATGGGTGTGATGTGGTACCTCAGACTTACTTAATTTGCATTTCTCTAATTAATAGTTGTTTGGAACATTTTATATGACCAAAAATAGTTTTGATTTCTTCATCAAAGAATTGTCTATTCATATTATTTTACCTTTTGACAATCGGAGAACATTTTATGTTCTTTAACTCAGTTTTTTATATATTTGAGAAATGAAGGCTTTGTCAGAGGCATTTGTTATAATTTTTTCCTTATTTTTCATTTCACTTTTAATCTTGGTTGCATTGGTTTTGTTTCTGCAAAACCTGCTTAATGTAGTCCAAGTTATCTATTTTATATCTTCTAATATTCTCTATATCTTGCTGGACATATTTTAGTATCTTTGCTGGAAAACTCCAAATGGAGTCACAAAATGTTGGACACAACTGAAACAACTTAACAACAATAACAATCTTTGTTACTCTCTGTTTTCTAGAATTTCCTTAAATTTAGAGGGCACTAACAACTAGATAATTGAGTGCTAGATCTGGTGTCAGAAAGACCTGAATTCAAATTTGTCCTCAGACAGCTGAGATTTCAACTCATTTCCCTCTCATAATAGTCATGACATATCAAAAAGAGCACCTAGAATATCTTACTCTTAGATCTATGTGGTGAAAAAAGAGTTCTAGCATGGAAATTTTCAAAGAATATTGAATATAGAAAACTATATTAAAATTTTCTCATTTTTAAAATTAAATTAATTATTGAAAAATACTGAAGTGACATTACACCTTAAGATTTTATTTAATTTGGCTCCATATATATAGCTGATTTTCATATTTGATATGTGACACAATAATTATATTGTTCTATTCATTTCTTATCCTAAATAATGCATATTTTTACATTTATTTTAAATTTTAGCATTTTGCTTACTATTAATTATTCTAACAACTCTCATTGTTTTTTTCAGGTTATATATCAGTGATGAATTTGTAGCAGAATGTTATTTAATAGATGTTTACTCTTTTACCCCCTTCCAAGACTCCTCATTCTATATTAGGTAACATTAAAGTTTAAGCAGTCACATTTTTTTTCTGGGATATTAACTGTTCCACAGAGTTTATAAACAGGAGTCCTTTCCAAATCATTTTTGGCTTCATAAATACACAATGATGATTATATTTAGAATAAAGGTGAAGACATGCCAACTATAGTAAGCATTTAATGATAGTCAAATAATCACTAAAAAGCTATATTCAGATATAATATAATATGTAAAAAATTCAACAAAGAGTGATAACACTTTCCTCAGGCTTATTTTCTAATCTATTAAGGAAAAACTGACATCATGCTTTAAAAATTATTTTTTATTTCATTAAATATTTTCTAGTTATATTTAAGAAATTTTAATAAACTACTCTTATTTTCAATTTTTATTTCAATTTATCTCCCTCCCACTTGAGAAGGCAAACAATTTGATTTTTATTATACATGTGAAGTCATGAAAAAATATATTTCAATATTAGACAGAAAGAAAAAATGTTAAAATTTTAAAATATTCTTTAATCTGCATTCAGAGTTCAACAGTTTTTTCTATGAAAAATATATAGCATTTCTTCATCATAAATTTTTTAGATTTGTCTTGGTTCAGTTTCAAACAAAGAAGCTAAATCTTTTACAATTCATTATCCTTGGAAGCCAAGATGGCAGAGTAATTCAAAGCAGTTCGATGCCACCATGAGAATCCTCTCCAACCAAGATTAAAATATCACCTCAAAATGAATACTGGAGTGAAAGAAACAACAAGGAGACAGAGTGAAACAATTAAAAAAGAAAAAAGAAAAACTCAAAAGGTAGGCAAAAAACATCTGGAATTCTGAGGTGAGAGGACAGCAGAACCAGTAAGAAGCTACAGCAAGGAGGGAAGAGCAAACTAAATCCACCCACCCCACATATGCTGTCCACGGTTAGGAACCAAATTCCAAGCCAATATCCAGATCCTGAGTTCCTGCCTGGGCAAATAATGGTACAAACCAACTCATAACCCTTGCAATTTCAAACCTGTGAGCAGTCCCAAACTCCAGCCTAGGGGATTATAGTCTGGGCTTGGAATAAGCATATAGTTCATACTTTGGAGTGGTTGATAGTACTAAGTACTAAGGATTGATCTTTTTACCTAAAGGTCAGGGCAAATCTCTAAGACAGGAAAATCAACACTGCACTTAATAGAATCAAGTACACAATGAGAGCAAAAACTTGAGCCTAAGCCTGGGGCTGGAATTTGATCTCCCTCACCTAGTTCAATCTTTTGTTGTTTCAATCAAAAGGTAGAAAAAGGAGAGTTAATCCTGTCTTCATAATCTAGTGAGGTATTAAGTAGGGTTACTTAAGTTAATGTTAACCAAAGTTAGCTCCAACTAGGCAGAGAATAAGAGATTCCCTTTCACAAATGTAAACTCAAAGACAACAAAGAATTCCCTTTTACTATATGGATTCACAGGTGAATTCTATAAAACATTTAAAGAACAACTAATCCCAATACTACACAAAATATTTGACAAAATAAGCAAAGGAGTCTTATCAAATACTTTTTATAACACGATATTTTATTGATTCCAAAGCCAGGCAGACCAAAAATGAGAAAGAAAACTACAGACCAATCTCCTTAATGAATATGGAAGCAGAAATCTTAAATAAAATACTAGCAAAAAAGACTACAGCAAGTCATCACAAGGATTATTCACTATGACTTATACTAGGAATGCAAGGATTTATACTAGGAATGCAAGTATGGTTTAATATTAGGAAAACCATCCATATAATTCACCATATCAATAATCAAACCAATGGAAAGCATATGATCATCTCAATAGATGCAGCAAAAGCCTTTGACAAAATACAACTCCCATTCCTATTGAGAACAGTAGAAAGTGTAGGAATATAAGGGCCATTACTCAAAATAATAAACAGTATATATTTAAAACAATGAGCAAGCATCAACTGCAATGGGGACAGGTTAGAAGTCTTTCCAATAAGATCAGGAGTAAAGCAAGGATGCTCATTATCACCTTTATTATTTAATATTATGCTAGAAATACTAGAGGTAGCAATTAGAGAAGAAAAAGAAATTGAATGGACTAAAATAGACAATGAGTAAACTAAACTATCACTCTTTCAGATGATATGATGGTATATTTAAGGAATCCTAGAAAATCAAGTAAAAGTCTAATAGAAATAATTAAGAACTTTAGCAAAGTTATAGGGAACACTATAAACACACATAAATCATCAGGATTTCTATATATTTCCAAGAAAATTCAGCAGCAGGAGTTAGAAAGAGCAATTCTACTTAAAATCACCCTAGACAATATAAAATATTTCAGAATCTATTTATCAAGAGAAACACAGGAATTATATGAACACAACTACAAAACACTTTTCACACAATTGACACTAGGTCTAAATGATTGGAAAAACACTAATTGCTCAAGGGTAGAATGAGCTAATATAAAATGACAATCCTACCCAAATTAATGTACTTATTCAGTGCCATGCCTATCAAACTACCAAAAAGAAACATTTCTTATACAATTACAAAATAATTATGACAAATTTTACCTGGAAAAACAAAAGATCAAGAATATCAAGGGAAATAATGAAAAAAAATATGAAGAATGGGGGGTCTAGCATTACCAGGTCTTAAACTGTATTATAAAGCAGTGGTCATCAAAACAATATGGTACTGGCTGTGACAGAAGTTTGGATCA
This sequence comes from Gracilinanus agilis, assembly GCF_016433145.1. Lineage (NCBI taxonomy): Eukaryota > Metazoa > Chordata > Mammalia > Didelphimorphia > Didelphidae > Gracilinanus > Gracilinanus agilis. Next base: position 183,485,331 of record NC_058135.1, on the reverse strand, counting down.
GTGAAATAGACTAGGAGTAAATGACATCAGCAATCTAGTGTTCAATAAACCGAAATATTCCAACTTTTGGGACAATAACTCACTATTTGATGAAAATGCTGCAAAATTTGGAAAACAGTTTGGGAAAAATTGGGTTTAGATCAACATATTACACCCTATACCAAGATAAATTCAAAATTGGTAAATGACAAATATGAAGAGTGAAATCATAAATAAATCAGGTGAACTTTGAATAACATACCTGTCATATTTTTTGGAAAGGAAAGAATTTAAGACAAAGCAGGAGATAGAGAAAATTACAAAATGCAAAATGAATGCCTTTGAATATATCAAATGTAAAAGTTCTACAAACAAAACCAATGCCACCAAAATTAGGACAGCAACAAACTGGGGAAAAATGTATAATAAAACTCTCTGATAAAGGTTTAACTTCCCAAATATATAAGGAACTATGTTAATTTTACAAAAAATATCAAGTCATTTTGCCAATTAACAAATGGTCAAGGGACATAAAGAGGCAGTTTTTGTATGAAGAAATCAAAACACCAATAAGCACATGAAAAAGTGTTCTAAATTTCCACTGATTAGAGAAATGCAAATTAAAATACTGCTGAGGTACCACCTCACACCTAGGAGACTGGCTAATTTGGTAGCAAAGGAAAGAGATAAAAGTTGCAGGGGATGTGGCAAAATTGGGACACTAATACACTGGCAATGGAGTTGTGAATTGGTCCAACCATTCTATAGGACAATTATTATTTATGCACAAAGTGCTTTAAAAGAATGCTTGCCCTTTAATCAAGACAATAATACTTCATGTTTTGTATCCCAAAGGAATAATAAGGAAAAATACTTGTACAAAACTTTTTATATCCCTGCTCTCTGTGTTAGCAAAAAATTGGAAAATGAGGGTGTGTCCATTGATTGTGGAATGGCAGAGCTCCAGGTGGTGTGGTGGCTGAAAATCGGCATCAACAGCAGAGGCAACAGTGGTAGAGGCAGCAGCAGCAGAGGCATGGCACTGGCTTTCTGGTGGAGCATCAGACATCCCAGGGGATCAGAAAGGCTTAGCAGGAGCTGGGATGGGCACTGGGAACCAACCAGGACTGACATTGTGGGGGAAAGTAAGAAGCCAGAAAAAGCTTATGCCCAAGGGAAGAATCAGGTGGGCAGGGCCCAAACTGGCTGAAGTACCTTCTGAGGTATTTGGGATAATGATTAGCAGGCAAAAACAAACTGTTGCTATCAGCAAAAACACAGCATTCAAAGCCACATTCCCCTTTCCCTGAAAAGCAGCCGCATGTCTGGGGAAAATGGGGAGAAGAGAAAAAACAAAACCAAAATTTTTCTCCTATTAGAAGGTTGCTCAAAATAACTGAGCAGAATGGTCAAAAATAGCATAAGAGCAGGTCTGAGGCTCCAGAGAGGCTCCAGAAGTGTCTCAGAGTTCCACCTGTGTAAAAAATTATGGCAAAAGTTGGTGGCTTGGTAGGCTATCTAAAAATTGAGAGGTACATTTCAAAAGTAGTTGCCAAAACTGTTAAAAATAAAATTGATATAGATGGATATAATTAAGGATAATAGGGTTTTATTAATAGCCATATTGTTAATTAAAAAGAACAATGAGCCTGCTAAGATCTAATTCAAATACCGCCATGCTTATTACCCTCTGGCTCATTCCTAGGAAAGAGTGTGTCCCAATCATGTCCTGAGTCTCATACCTCTCTCTACATAATCACACTTCCTGCCCACCTGTATTACACAAGAGGAATTATGGGAAAAGTAGTTTTGAAAGAGTCCTAATTTCCGCAGGAAGTTTAGACCAGGGACCTCAAAATCAGTTCAAAGAACCCCAAATTTCCAATATCACTATGTATGTATATATTCTTCTGTTTCAATTTACTTAATACTGCATAAGTTAATTTAAGTTTTCCCAGGCTTTTCTCAAACTAGGTTGCTCATCATTTATTATAGAATAATACTATTCCATTATAATCACATACCACAACATTTTTAGCTCTTCCTCAATTAATGGACATCTCTTTTATCTTTCTCTGTTTTTGATTTCCTGGTTTTGGAATCAGTACCATATTTGTGTCATAAAAGGAATTTGGTAGGACTCCTTCTTTGCTTATTATAACAAATAATTTGTATAGTATTGGGATTAGTTGTTCTTTGAATGTTTGATAGAATTCACTTGTGAATCCATCTGGCCCTGGTGATTTTTTCTTAGGGAGTTCTTTGATGGCTTGTTCAATTTCATTTTCTGATATGGGATTATTTAGGTATTCTATTTCTTCTGCTGTTAATGTAGGCAATTTATATAGATCTCCCACTAGTATGGTTTTACTATCTTTTTCCTTCTTGAACTCTGCCAATTTCTCCTTTATGAATTTGGATGCTATGCCATTTGGTGTGTACATATTGAGCAATGTTATTTCCTCATTGTCTATACTGCCTTTTATCAGGATGTAATGACCTTCCCTATCCTTTTTAATCATATTTATTTTTACTTTGGCTTTGTCAGAAACCATGATCACCACTCCTGCCTTCTTTTCCTAATTTGAAGACCAAAGATCTTGCTCAAGCCCTTTACCTTAAACCTGTGTATGTCCACCAGTGTCATATGTGTTTCTTGTAGACAACATATGGTAGGATTTTGGTTTCTAATCCACTCTGCTATTTGCTTCCGCTTTTATGGGCGAGTTCTTCCCATTCACATTCAAAGTTATAATTATCAGTTGTGTATTCCCCAATATTTTGGTATCCTCTCCCAGTTCTACCTCTTCTTCTTACACTATTTCCTTTTAAACCAGTGGTTTGATTTAAGCCAGTAACCCTTGTACCCTCCCTTGATTTACTACCCTTTCTACCCCCTCCCTTGTTATTCCCCTCTTTTTTTTATTTTTAAGGCCTAATGAATTCCCTCCCCCTTCTTCTCCCCTCCCTTTTTTGACCTCCTCTATCCCCTGCTCCCCTTGATTTATCCCTTCTGACTTTCTCAGTAGGGTTAGATTGAGTTCTATATCCCAATGGATATAGCTACTCTTCCCTCTCAGGGTTAATTCCACTGAGGGTAAGGTTTAAATATTACCTCTTAATGCTCACTTCCTCTCCTTCTTATAATAGGATTCATCCCCTCCCCTTCCCATGTCCTCTTTGTACATCATAGAATATCCTATTTTTCTTATTCATTCCAGTTTCTCTTGGTGTCCTCTATTATTTACTGCCCTCTTTCCCACCCCTCATATTGTCTTCGACCATATAGTACTCCTACCTCTTCCTATGAATAATTCTTCTAATTCCTATAATAGTGAAAACTATAATCTTGATTTAGAGTTCACTACAGAGAATAACACATAACATTTCTCCACAACGAAATACAAATAATTATATATTATTGAAGCCCTTAAAAGGGCAAATTTAAAAAATAAGAGTTTTCTTTCTTCCCCCTCTGTTTCTTATTTACCTTTTCATGTTCTCTTGATTTTTTTGGTTAGATATAAAACTTTACATTTATTCCTGGTCTTTTCTTTGAAAATACTTGGAAATCTTCTATCTTGTTGAATGCCCATACTTTCCCCTGGAAGTATACAATCAGTTTTGATGGGTAGTTGATCCTTGGTTGTAGACCCAGTTCTCTTGACTTTCTGAATATCATATTCCAAACCTTGAAGTCTTTTAGCATTGAGGTTGCCAGATCCTGTGTGATCCTGATTGGTGCTCCTTGGTATCTGAATTGCCTTGTTCTGGCTTCTTCTAAAATTTTTTCTTTTACTTGGTAGTTCTTGAATTTGGCTATTATATTCCTGGGGGTTGTCTTTTCAGGGTCTAGTGAAGAGGGTGATCGCTGGATCCTTCCAATGTCTATATTGCCTTCTTGTTGTAGAACTTCAGGGCAATTTTGCTGAATAATTTCTTTTAGTATAGAATCCAAAATTCTATTAATTTCTGCTTTTTCAGGAAGGCCAATGCTTCTCAGATTGTTTCTTCTAGACCTGTTTTCTTGGTCTGTCACTTTTTCATTGAGATATTTCATGTTTCCTTCTATTTTATCAGTTTTTTGACTTTGTTTTATTTTTTCTTGCTGACTTGAGAGATCATTAGCTTCTAATTGCTCAATCTTAGCCTTTAGAGACTGGTTTTTGGCTATAATCTTTTGGTTTTCGGCTATAATATTTTAGTTTTCCTTTTCAATCTGGTCGTTTCTGGTCTTCAATTTACTTGCCTCACTTTCCTATTGTGAAATTCTGTCTTCTAAGCTATTATTTTCTTGCCTGATATCCTTTTCAGCTATTTTCCACTTCTCTAGCCAAATCTTTTCCATCTTTCTCGTCATCTCAGATTTGAACTCTTCAAGAGCTTGTGACCAGTTTTCATTATTTTGGGAAGGTTTGGATGTGATTGCTTGTTTATTCTCCTCTTCTGTTTGCTCTGTTGTCTGGATATTCTCTGTGTAAAAGTTGTGGAGTGTTAAAGATTTCTTTTTGTTTATCTTTCTCTTCTGGGGTTCTTGATTTTGGCTTGCCATTTTTAGCCCAGCACCTTCTCAGCTTTATCCTCACACTCAGGGTCTGTCTGCGCTCTTTAGGCTCCTGAAGTCTTAGGTCTCATTTTTCTCAGGGTCAAGCCTCCTGGTGATCCCTCTTGCTTTATCCTCTGATGGAAGCTCCTTTAACAGTCTCAGGGCGCCCTTCTTTAACAGTCATGCACCTTTCTGCACTGCTTCCCCACTCAAAGTTTCCGAGCCTTCACCCACACCTGAGTCCTTGCCTTCACGTGGGCCTGTGCTCAAGGTCTGTGTTCAAAGTCTGCGCAATTCTTTAGCCTCTTGGGTTCTTAAGTCTTGCTTCTCTCAGAGGCAGGCCCTGGAGCTGCCAATGACTTAATGGGTGCCCCTAACTTGCTCTAATTCTTTTGCGCTGGCTTTGGCATTGTAGGTAGTATGGGAGGGGAAGGGGGTTGCTCAGCTCACGATTTAGTGAGAGCTGTTTCACCCCTTTATAGCATGGAAATGCCCGAACCCATGTACCTTCAATGCTACGCCCTGTTGTGGAGTCCCTTCGTTCATCTGGATTTGTTTTAATGTCCCCTTGAGGAGTCCTATATGTTTCAGTTAGGAGAGGTTAAGCAGCTGCTTTTTACTCTGCCGCCATCTTAACCAGGAAGTCTGGACATCTCTTTTATTGCCAAAATCCTCATCACTATAAAGAGTTGCTATGAATATTTTCTATGCTACTAATCGTTTTTTTTTTTCTCATACGAGTATGTTTCTACATGTTAAAATGGCAGAGTATGAAACATTGGACCCCACAAAGGATTCTACAGCCCAGAACAACAACAACAACAACAACAACAACAACAACAACAACAACAACAATATTAAGAATGTTTCTGTAGCAATGGAACAAAGACAGAGTTAAGTAGTGCTTTGGACTAAAATAGCATGGGGGCATAAAAAGAAGGGTCCATCTCCTTGGGTGGAAGAGAAAAACAGTAAACAAGTGAGGATATAACTGTAGTGTAATACAGGGCAAACAGCAAAGGAAAGTTCACAGTTGGGCCCAGTCCACTTTCAGTAGTAGAATAGTAGAAACTCTTGTGAGGAAGATTAGTTAGTAATTAATTATTAAGTTGGACCTAGCAGGAAGGACTGGAGCATTCCAAGACAAAATGAAGGAGCAGGAAGTAGGCCTTGTGCTCTGAGAGAGACTTCACTAGTGGTTGGCACAAACTGTTGCTAGCCCTGGGAGATCTCAGACCTGCATCCTGTTTCCCTGTGATCCTGAGTGGTGGTGACTTTCTAGCAAGTGGACAAGACGTACAGAGCAGCAACAAGTGGAGGAGGAGTTTGGGACCTGGTGGACAGCATCTCAAGTACACCCTCTCAACTTGGGTATTTTGGACCACCTTGGCTTTTGGCATCCTGTGATCATCTGTGGATTACCATGAGAACCCCAAATCCACTCTCAGACCATTAGCTGTGCTGGTCAAACCTGGCTGGAACCAGGTTTGAAGCAACCACCCAGAGACTTCAATGCTGTGTCTTTGGGCCCTGCCTGTTTAGGTCACTAAGATTAGAATTAGTGTAGACAAGTCCTTCCCTTGTCCTGTGGTTTTGCCCTTTTAGCTTTTAGTGTAGAATTCCCTATCCCATCTTTAATTAGTTAAACATAATTAAAACTGTTAAAACCTTTTACCTTGCTGTTTGTTTCAAGGACTCTGGCCTAGTGGTGAGCTGGGTGACAGTTGGCCAACAGCCATTCTTGTCAGTCAGCAGCAGCTTAGCTGTGTACTCTGGTCTCCCTATCCTGGTCCTGTCTCTTCTTCAACCCAGTGTGTGTGTACCCACAACCATTTAGATTATATTTTAACATCCCTGGTGCCCATGTTTTTTACAGTTTGTCATTGCTAGATGGGTGGGTAGCAGAGAGACTGTACCCTTGGGCATCTAGAAGCACATAGGAAGTTAGAGGATTTGAATATTCTATAAGGGAGCTCAGCCATTGGGTGTGAGCTGAAAGTTCTCAACCAGTGATGAGTTGCTCAGAGCTTCTCAGCCCCCACCCCAGGTCATTCATAAAATCTCTGTGGGTAGGCAAAATACTATTAGACCTGGAGTAACCCTAGAGAAAGGGATTTGAATCTTTTTTTTGTATTTTGTTCTCTGTTATTTGTACTTGATTGTAATTTTACTTGTGATTGTTGTTCTTTAATTGTTATTAGTCAGGGATTGTGGCTAATAATACAACTGATTTTGTGTACAGCTCGTCAGTTCGGGCAATGATGGGAATAATGTTATTTGAGGACTGGATTGATTATGTTCTTTTGGCACTGTGGAAAGGTGTGTGAGCTCTATCTTATCTGTGGCTCAAAATCATACCCTGCTATTTTAGAGGAATGATGGATGTTGAAATAGCACAACTTATTTTAACCATTAACATCCTGGATTTGTTATCTCATATGCCAATTCTGATCCTTAGTGGTTATTTTGTATATAAGTTAAGGTGGATGTTCTTCCACATTATGTATTGTTTTAAGATCATAGTGACCTGGTGCTTGAGGGATTCTAAAACTAAGCAGATGTTAAAATTATTACAGATAAAACTAAATAATTTGGAATTGTATATACAAAATGGTAGTGTTTCTGGTCAACCTCTTGGTCTGCCCAATACTGGCAACATGGCTGAATTTTCAAATGGGTATACTGGCAAATGTGTTACATCTAAGGCTGAGTTGGAACAGCAGGTACAGAGCAATGGTGAAAAACTCATTACTCTTTTTCCCCTTCACGATCTTCTGATTGTACATGACGATGGCATATTCCATATAAAGCAACATACAAGGTTCAGATCAGAGGATGTGGAAAACCTGAAGAGAAAGATCCCAAATTTCCACGATGATTCTGGGAAATTTGTTAAGATCTTTAAGGCATTTATAAAAGCCCATGATCCAGACTTTGAGGATTGTTGGTATGTGTTGGGTGAGATCTTGTCACACTATGATAGGGCAAAATTTGTTGAGGAAACCAAGAACACAGAGGGAATGACACCATGGCCAGTAGCCTGGGAGGAACTGGACCTCAATTCAGTTCCAATATGCTGAATGTTTAACAGGCACAAAAGTCACTTATAAAAATCATGGAGAAAAATGCACGTCATCCAAATTCATGGTCTAAATTTGAGAAAATCAGGCAGACAGCACAAGAGACCCCAGCTACATTTCTGGATAGGATAATTGAGGCAGCTGAAATGTATTTACATATGAACATATTGGAAGATAACACTGTGGACCATGTAAAAATAATTTTTGTTAGAAATTCTGTTCCCCAGGTAAAGAAGTTCTTTACAAATAATTAGCCTGATTGGGAACTTCTGAGCCTGGATGAGTTAAAACAAAAAGCCACATACGTGTTTGCCCAGGAGAAAGAAAGGGGAAGTGATAAAAAGGATACCATAATTGAAAGCCTTAGGAAGCAGTTAAGGGAGGCAAATTCTAGAGCCACTGAGAAGGAGATAAATGAAATTAAGGCAGTGGCAGCATTAAGGGAAGCAGGAAAGAGGAATAATAACTGTAATTATAAGACCAGTGGCAATGCAAACGTGAGGAATCAGAGGCAACAATCTTGCTTGTGGCCAGATTGGACACTTTGCAAGGGATTGTAGATTCAGAAAGAGATCATATGGGCAGAGATACAGCAATAATAACAATGGATTTAATTGGTTTAATAATAATTATGGATACAGGGGAAATAACTGGAATAATGGTTTTAATCATAGAAATGGCCAGCAAAATGTGTTCCAATGCCATAATGCATGCTGTCAAGGTGCTCAAGCTCCTAATTTGGCAATGATGCAGGATTATATTCAAATAGGAGTGCACCCAAAGTTTAGCCATGTTGTACAGGGGAATGTTAATAATGGTAACATGAATGGAGGGACAGCTTTATTATGAAGGTGTGCCCGAAGTTCAGAAGTGATTGATCAAGGTAATGGGACTAAAGCGAATGTTGATGAAATTGTATGTGTTAAAGATAATGATAATGTAATTGTGAACAATGGAAATGGTGCACTTAGTGTTAATATTGATTTGATTGGTGATAATAAGAATTTAATTAATAATGGTAATGAGTCAATCAGTGTTAATTTAAACAATAAATAACAGGCATCAGTGGGAGGAACTCATTCTATTAAGGTCAAATTTTGGGATGGGTGGAGGGAGAGTGGAATCCAAATTGATCAAGCAAAAACAACATCTAAATGGAACACCTGCAAAGAAAGCTACCCACAGCTTGCCAACCAACCCATCTCTGCAGAGTGCTTAATTCCTGTCCTGAGACTGCTGAGCTGACTCCAGGAATTAGAACAGACCAAAGTAGAAGAATAGGAAAATACTTTATCCACCACATGAATGGAGCTAGACTTCAGCATAGGACAAAGTTAGGGAACAAAACTTCATGAAATGAGCAAAAGGAAGACAGAATAAAGCCTAACACTCAAAAACTATTTCAGCAACAGAGATGACTAAAATTGAAAGCTCAGAAGAAGACAGGCATGCAAAAATGAAAATGTGTGAAGTCTCAAAGGAAAATGAGAAAAGATATCAGTCTCAAAATGAACTCTTGGAAGTGCTCCAAAAGAGAATCAAAAAATAAACAATAAGTGACATAAAAGAAAAATTAAAATCGTGCTAGACTATAATATGCTGGAGTAAAGGACTCTGTCCTTCCCTGATACCGAAACACACACACACACACACACACACACACACACACACACACACACACACAAAACGAATTGCCTCAAAACAAAGGAAAAATGTAGGAATACTGGGTAAGAAGAGAAAATACCATAGGCAGCACAGTATCTGTGAAAACCTAGAAAAGTTGGAGCAGCCCAACATATTGTGACTCTATCAGAGGCAATGAAGCTATAGAATTGGAATGAAAGCAGCCAAAACCATTTTACACAAGTATAGAATGCAGAAAGCCTACAAACTGTATCAGTAGAGCCCTTAGGCTACAAAAGAGCAGAGAGTAGAAACAAGAATTATAGTTATCTAGCAGCTCTCGGTTGAGGCAGGCCTAAGCAAAGAAGTGGAACTGATTGAACTGCAGGAAACTTGGACTTCCACGTGGTGATAGAGAGCCCAAGGATTCAAAGCTCAGAGAAAGGGACTTGCCCAGCCCAAGTCACTTAACAGGGGTACAGAAATGGTAGACTGGGGACTAGGCCAGCCCATGAAACAACAGGGAAAATGGGAAAACAGGTTGCTAAATATAACTGGACAAAACAACTGTAAACCTCCCCAAAACAAGCCAGGAGGACCACCTCCTCCAAAAACACATTATGAAAACCAAAGGCCATCAGGTCTACCCCAAGTACCAGAAAAGAGTACTCTATAAGGTCTGAATAGTGCTCCCTCTACCCTAAGAATAGAGAAGAACTTCAGGAGATAGAAAAGGCAATTGGGGAGAGGGGGGGGTTGCAACAATGCTATAAAGGAAAAAAAGGTGGATGCTGAAAGGAGAATGTGAAAGAATGTCAGGCCCGAAAAAAACCTTTTCTTTTATATATAATCTTTTTTAATATATACATATATTATATATTTTATTATTTTATTTTTAATATTTAATATTTTATTTATAATAATTTTATTTATAATATTATATATATTTTATGTATTTTTATATAATTTTATATATAATCTTCTTTTAAGTTCTTTCAGAGTATAACCCCTTAAAAGAAGCTTAAGTTCTTCCAGGGGTTATACTTTGATATACCTCTGATATACATATATCAGAGAATTAACAGAAAAATTCAACCCTGGGAAAAATTCACTGAAGAAATCTATTCCCTAAAAACTAGAATATATCAAAAGGAAAGAGAAGCACAAAAATACATCAAATAAAACAACTGCCTAAGAAATAGAATTATCCAAATAGAAATTGAGGTAAACAATCAAACAAAAACACTGAAGATAACCCTGTAAGGAGTAGGATTGGCCAAATGAAAAAGGAAAAAGAAAAACTCAAGGAAGAAAATAATTATCTAAAAACTATAATTGAACAAATCAAAGCTATTGAAACCAAAAGATATTAGGAAACAATAAGAAAAAGTTAAAAAAAGGAAAAAAGAAAATAGAAGAAAACACTGAATATCTCACTAGATAAATGAGCAACTAATGAAATAGATCAAGGAGAGATAATCTAAGAATCAAAGGAATACCTGAAAGCCACAATAAAAAAGAGCCTAGATATCTACAAAAATCATCAGGGGAAACTGTTCTGATCTCTTCATAGATGAGAGGATGATAAAAAATTGAGATAATCCTCCAATCACATCCTGAGAGAGACATTAAGATAAAACACTCCAGTACTATAGCGGCCAAATTTGACAACTTCCAGGCTATGGTAAAAGTATTGTAAGAAGCCAGAAGTAAATGATTCAAGTTTTGTGGAAACAAAGTTTAGATTACACAAGACCTAATAGCTTCTCTATTAAAGGACTGGAAGGCAGGGAATATGATATTCTGAAAGGCAATTGATCTAAGACTACAACCAAGAATTACATACCCAACAAAAGTGAACATAATCATTAAGGTAAAAATAATTGGCATTTAATGAAATAGAGGAATTTCAGAATGTCCTGACCAAAAAACCAGAATTAAATAGAAAATTTGATGGTCATATTTGACATTAAAGAGAAACATAAAAATGTAAAATGAAAAGTTGTGAGTTTTGATAAGGTTGAATTAAGTGAATTCATACTTGAAGTGATAATTTAAATAAATAAGGTATCTAAGATACTTGAGGAAAGTAAGATATTTAAAATATATAAGATACTTAAAATACCAAAGATATTTAAGAACTTTATCACAATTAGAGTAATAAAAAAGTCTACATAGAAAAAAGGAAGGATGCTAAACACATTGGCTGCTATAAAAAAAGGAGAGAAGGAGAAATAAGAAAACATGAGGTGAAGAAAATAGAAATGTCATCATGAAGTTCAAAAGCACCAGCCAAGGATAAAATACTGAATGCAGCCAGAAGAAACAATTCAAATATTATGGAGCTCCAGTCCAGATTACATGGGATCTGGCAGCTTCCACATTGAAAGACCAGATGGCTTAGTATATGATATACTGGAAGGCAAGGGAACTGAGTAAACAACCAAAAATCACCTACCCATCAAACCCTACTATAGTCGTTCAGGGAAAAGTATGTTTATTTAATAAAAGATTCATAAGCATTCCTAAAGAAAAGGTCAATGTAAACAGAAAATTTTATGTTCAAATATAAAATTAAAGAGAAGCATAAGAAGATAAGTCAGAAAGAAAAAATAAGGCTGTCACTAAGGTTAAATGATCTATATTATTATATGAAAAGATGATATCTGAAATTCTTAAGTATTGCCATCACAAAGAAATTATGAGTATAGATAGAGAGAGAATTTGGGAGTAAGCTGTTTTGTATGATATGTAAGAAAAAATCTTGGTGTGAAAAAGAGGATTATACTAAGAGAAATGGGAAGAGAGAAGTAAAATAGGGTAAATTATATTACATATAGATATGGGAGAATAATATTACGGTGGAAGAGAGGATGAAGGTGGTGATGCGTAATATTTAAACTTTACTCTTAATAGAATTGGCTCTGAGAGTGAAGAAGAGTCACATTCATTGGATTATAGAATCCTTTCTTACCCTATAGAGAAGTAGAAGGGGAATAAGAAATGAGGTGGTCAGAAAGGGAATAATATAAGGATGGGAGAAGTTTCAGATGTGATTAAAAGACCCTATAGAAAAGTAAGAGGAGAATAAGAAGGAGGATTATGGGAACAGAAATGACATAAGGGAGGGGGAAAGGAGGAATGATTGAAAGCAAAATACTGGTGTGGAGGAAAAGAATGAAAGAAGAAAGAGCAGGATTAAAAGAGGAAAATTAGATGGAGAGAAATACACAAATGGTAATCACAACTATGAATGTAAGTAGGATGAACTCATCCATAAAACAGAAGTAGATAGCTAAGTGGAATAAAAACAAGAATCCTGCCAAAGGTTCTTTACAAGAAACACATTTGAGGCAGGTAAATATTCATAAGGCTAAGGTAAGAGGCTGGAGCAGAATCTATTGGGCTTCAACTGGGACCAAAAAAAAAGCAGGAATACTAATCATGATCTTAGACAAAGGTGAAGCAAAAGTAGATCTGATTGAAAGAGATATAGAAGGTAATTGCATCTTTTTTAATTTTGTAAAACCCTAATATCTTTAATATATATCCTTCTATATTAATTTTATTTGTTACAGTTCAAGGCAATGGGGATTAAGTGACTTGCCCTGGGTCAAACAACTAGGAAGTGTCTGAGACCAAATTAGAACCCAGGACCTCCTGTCTCTAGGCCTGGCTCTCAATCCACTGAGCCATCCAGCTGCCCCAAGCAATTATATCTTGATAAAAGGCAGTGTAGACAATGAAGAAATATCAATACTTAACATATATGAAGCAAATGGTAGAGCATCCAGATTTTTAAAGGAGAAACTAAAGGAGATTAAGGAGAAAATAGACAGTAAAAGATACAAGTGGAGGACTTCAATATTCCCCTTTCAGAACTAGATAAATATGACTAAAATTTAATAAGAAAGAAATAAAGCAAATGAATGAAAATTTTAAAATGTCAGTTATAATAGATACTAAAAGACCATTATACACATTAACTGTAATATCATGGAAAGATCAAATGTGAAAGACATTTCTAAAACAGAAATACAATTACCCAGGACAATTCTGAGGTTTTATGAAGAAGACTGGTATCTACTTCCAAAAGAAGAACTTTTGAAGTAGAAATGCACATGAAAACACAATTCTTCATTTGTTTATTTGGATATATATTTCAGGATTTTGGTTCTGTAAGATCATTTGTGTACAAAAAATGAATCATATAGTAATTTTTTTTTGTGGTAATACACATATAACACAAATTGAATTGCTTGTCAGCCCTAAGATGGGGATAGAAGAAGGGAGTGAGACAATATAGATCATATGAGTTTGGAAAACTTACATGGAGTTTTGTTATTTAAAAAAAAACTTACTTTAGTAGTTATAGGACATAAAATAAACCCACATAAATTATCAGATTTTCTATAAACCACCAAGAAAATACAATAGCAAGTTAAAAAAAGAAAATTAGATTCAAGATATATCAAGAAAGAAGGAAGGTCCCAGCTCCCCTCCCCAACCTACTGTGCTGAGACTCAGGTGTTTGCTGGAATCTCAGGGCAAGAACTTCAACCAGGACAGAATACCTTGCTACCCCAACAAGATAAGCTGAAGGCTCTGACCACAGCTGCCAGGGAAGCAGCTGGAGGACAGAAGCAGAGAAGAGGACAGGCTGATCTCAGCCTTCAGTCACCACACCTCCATCTTTGACCTCTGCCTCTGAAAGTTTTGGTCTTAGGGCGCATTCACCTCTGCAGATCAGCTTAACTGGCTTAATCTAGTTTATCAATTGTTCAGAGAAGAAGCCTCCATAAGGCAGAGAAGCTCAATTTCACAGTGCTAGGAAAAAAACAGAAGACCACGTATACAAAGTAGACAGAAAACCAAACTCAAGAAGACAGAGCCACGGATTTCTCCTACTTGATCCAACCTGAAAGGTATGCAGATAAAGTTAAAATATCAAGTATAAGTGAATGATCCAGGACCCCTCTCCAACCTATTGCACTGAGAATTGTGGTAGGAATCTGGCTGATTGGGATCCAAAGGCTAAGGCTACAGCCACTATGGAGTACCTTGGTACAACCACAAGAAGCTCGTGATTCTGACTGGTTGACTGGCAGAAAGGAGTATAGGAGAGGACTGAGGTTAACTACCTTCAGCTTCCACAGCTTCACTTTCACCTTTGGCCTCAGCTGGCAGCTGGGGAAGATCTGGTATCAGATCTGCACATTAATACAACCAGTCAGCTCCATCAGTTTAATCCAGTTAATCAGTACAGCAGAAATGTCCAAACTTGTACAAGGCCAATAAGAGAAACAGGGTTTCAAATAGATATTTTTATCTAGACCCCATCAAAAGGACGATGCAGTCCAGCAGAGCCATGTGTTAACCCCTCTACTCTGCAAGTCAGAGTAAGACTGGATGGGTTATCTAACATAAAAATTTTGACTCCTCTTTCGACCCCTTTTATGATCCACATCTTTTCTTATTGGAAAGCATTATAGTCTTATTGGAAAGCTTTAAGTTCTTAGCAAACCAACAATCAAGAGGTAAACATTTTCTCCCTTGGTCAGAAATGCAGCTGCTTGGTCTCAAAAGCTGTTTCAGACAGCCAAGGTCAAAACTTCGTAGAGCAGGGTCTATCCACCCCTGAGAAAAATATTCCCAGGCTTAGTTTACTGATAATAAATTGGCTAGAATTCAAGCTTGGACCTTGTTCTATTCCAAGTTAATCTCTATCCTGAAGCCAATGAGGTTTTTTGATATGATATAATTTGTATTTCAGTGTAACTGCGAAGTTTCTTTGTGCCTTTGTGTGAAATGGGGTTTGAATTCTCTATATGTTAAACTTGTGACTTAATGGCACTTTGGAGAAGCAGCCATGAGCTAATAGACAAGATCATCTTGTCTCTAGCTTTTTTCTTTATCACCTAAGCTGCCCTTATCAGAATCTAGGAGCAGTTGGATAGCTTTCAACACAAACTCACAGATTCAGCAAATAAACACAGAAGCAAAAATAAACTGAATAAGGAGGGGGAAATAACACAACTCATGTAAGCATGGGCAAATATTCTAAATGAATTAATTGATTAATTAAAAATAAATGAATAAATAAATTCAAATCAAGAAATGGTTTGTACATTTTCTTTAGAAAATTAATTTAGCTTCCAGTTTTATTGATTAGGTTTTCAACTTTATTCACTTTTCCCTTTGATTTTAATTATTTCCATTTTAGTGTTTAATTGGAGAATTTTGATTTCTTACTTTTCTAGTTTATTTTTAGTTGAATGCCCAATCTCTGAATTCAACTAAAAAATAAACTAGAAAAGTAACATCAAAATTCTCCAATTAAACACTAAAATGGAAATATATATATATATATATATCCCCCTAATTATGACTTCTAGATGTGTTCCACAAATTTTAGAATTTGTTTTCATTGTTGTCTTTTGCATTAATGAAATTATTGAGTCTTTCTATAAATTATTCTTTGACCCACCATTAGGATTAGATTATTTATTTTTCAAATCATTTTAACCTATGGTTTGACAGCTCTTTACCAATATAATATTTACTGCATTGTGGACAGGAATAGATGCATTTACTCTTTCAGCTTATCTGAATTTTGTTTTAAAGGTTTTATGCCCTAAGACAGTGATGGGCAAGCTATTCCCTATGGGCCAGATCCAGGCCATAGTTTGCCCATCACCACCTTAAGCAATTCCCTAATCACTACATTTGAATATAGGGGCATCGGATCTTGCCCAAAGGGAATAGTTTGCCCATCACTTCTCTAAGACATGATCATTTTTTGTGATGGTACCATGTGCTGATGAGAAAAATGTGTACTCCTTCCTATTCTGATTTAGTTTTCTTCAGTTGTCTTATTATACCTAATTTTTTGAAGATTATATATATTTCCTCAATTTCTCTCTTGTGTATTTTGTGAATAAACATATCAAGCTCAGAGATGAGAAAGCTGAATTTCCCACTGGTATAGTTTTACTACCTGTTACCACTGTGGTTCATTTTGTTTTTCCTTTAATAATCTGGAAGCTATGCATTTTGTGCATATGAGTTACTGCTTCTTTATATTTCCTTGCATATGGGACTATTTTTACTTTTCCTTTATCTGAAATCATGCTTGCTAACTGTGCATTTTTTTTGTCAGCTGAACCAAATAGATTCTTTTCCAGAACCTTACCTTTACTCATTGTGTGCCTGTCTGTTTCAGATAAGTTTCTTGTAAACAACATATTGTTGGATTCTGGTTTCTAATCCATTTTGCCATCTGCTTCTGTTTTATGGATAAATTTAACACATTTACATTTATGACTTCTAACTATGAATTTCTGTCCTTCCTATTTTCCTTGGTTTATCTTTTTCTCTCTCCTTTTATTCTGTCCCCCCTCAAAAGACAATTTTCTTCTGACCTCTGTCTTCTGCCCTTCCTTTTAACACTAGTCCCTTTTTCTTCTTCCCTTTTTAATTTGCTGTTAGAGAAGCTAGATTTTTAATACTAATTGAGTATGTAGATATGTTTTCCCTCTTTGAAGCAATTTAAATGTCAGTGAACTTCAAGTCTCTCTGTCTCTGTCTCTGTCTCTGTCTGTTTTCTGAACAAATACATGCCCTATTTTCTCCTTTTCTGCAAAATTTTTTTTTCGGTAAATTCTCATGTTTTATATAAGCTGATTTTATTCATTCTTCCTCTTCCTTCTTTCTTTTCTTGGGGATATGCCTGTTTATCACATACCCATTTTTACATCATCCCAAAATAATTGAATCATTCCAATACCTTCTTTCCATGTATAAACCTTTTAATGCCATCATAATGATAAAGATGCATGTATTATTTTCACATACAGAAAGGTAAGCAGTTTAACTTTGAGTCTTTTATGAGATATTCTTTCATATTTATATTTTAATTTCATCACCTATGTCTTCTCTGTTTGAAAGTTAATTTTTTTTCCTTTGAATAATTATACTTAATTTCATGGGTAGATCATTCTTGGTTGTAATCTCAACTCTTTAACCTTGCAGCATGCCATATTCTAAGTCTTCTTCTACTTCAGCAGGGTAGCTACTAAATGTTGTGTGATCATGACAATGGTTCCAAGATATTTTAATGATTTCTTTCTCCCTGATTGAAGTATTTCTTTCTGACCTGCTAGCTATAACATTTGGCTCTAATATCCTGTTAATTTTCATTTGGGAATCTCTTTCAGGTGATTATTACTATATTTTTTCATTTATATTTTATCTTCTCATCCAAGGATATTGTGGCAATTATCCTTGATATTGATATCTCTAACTGCATATATATATATATATATATATATATTTTAAAAAATAAGATCTCTAGTCTCTCTTTGAGCTGGGTTTTTGAGTATTCAACTAATGTTTAATTAACTATCATTAACCTATTTTCCAGGTAAGGGATTTTTCCTGTGAAATATTTCACATTTCCTTATATATGTTTTCTTTCTTTTGACTTTGATTAATGTCTCAAGGAGTCAGTAGTTTCTATTTGTCAGCTCTAATTTTTAAGTGGTTACTTTCTTCAGTTTAGTTTACTTTTGTATCTATATTTTTCCCCATTTGGAAAATTCTGCTTTTAAAAAAAATAACCCTTTTCCTTCTGTCTTCAAATCAGTGCTAAGTATGACTTTTAAGTCAGAAAAATAGTAATATCTGGACAACTGGGTTAAGTTGATACAGGGCTTATGTGTTGAGTACCAAGGTTCCAATGTTGAGAGAAAAAAAAGAAACAGAGCTGGATAGAGAGATATAGAGATAATGAAGCAAGGACCAGAAGAGAAGATGCATGATTCTTCATGAGCTTCATTTATTGTGGCAAAGACAAACTTTTATAGTGAGAAAATTTAGTTAGGAAATAGATCCATACATCAAGTTGTATGTGCATTGGTGAGATATCTGTTTGTAAAATGCCATAAAGTTCTTTGTGGGGGGTTGGTACAAGAGGTCTGAAACTGTCTTAGGAACATAACATCTCTTAGAGGCTTACAAAATCACTTCACAGTGAGCCTTGAATATTTGCTCATATAAGACACATCAGTTCAGTCTTATACATGAACTCTGGCTAAGAGCAGCAGTGCCTCTGTGTGAGAGATTCAGAACTTGCCAGCAATCTCAGGCAAGCAAGACTTCTTTCTTCAGTGGGTCTAATTTGTCCTAGGTACCTCCATATACCTATATTAAGTGACTTTCCCAATGTCAAACAGCTAGAAAGTGTTTAAAGACAGATTTTAATCCAGGTCCTCCTGACTTCAAGTCTGGCATTGTATCCACTATGTTTTATAGCTGTCCCAGTCAGACTTCTTTTTAAAAAGTTAATTTTATCACTGTTTTTTTTTGGCATCTTTTCCATTTGACTTTTCTATATTATTTAAGCTGTTAAGTAGCTTTTCATAATTTTCTTCCTTTGTTTTCATTTATTTTCCTATTTTTAATCTGTCATTCTTATTTGAGTTTAAAATTTGCTTTTAGGAATCCTTGTTGGGTGCAAGACCTTAAAGCAGAGCAAAAATCTGATGATGTATAAGGGGCATATACAAAGGTGAAAGGATGTTACTAGGTTTCTAACAGAGGCAGAAGCCTTATGCTATTGGATATCCAATCACAAGTTCAAGACCATGATTGCTGAGGGTGAATGATATATCAATTTTGAAGGATAAGGCTAAAACTTAGGCCTATACTAGCAATGATTAACTATATTCAAGCAGTTATCTTACTTTAAAACTTATACTAAAATAATCACAAAAGACCTACTAAGATCATGTAAGTAATTTAATAAGACTGCTAACATTAATATCTAATCCTCACATAAGAGGGTAGGGGATTTTTCTCTTAAATAAATAAACAAACATATATAAAACTAAGAATGTTATTTTGTTTCCTCACACTTTTGACATTTTGGTGAAAATAATATTTTCCTACCTAATATGAAAAAGAGAGTTATATTGATTTGAGTAGTATGTAAAAAATTATATTGATGTGGCCTTTGATGATTAGTTATTTTCCAGTCTTTCAGACATGTCAGAATCTTTGTGTGACCCCATAAACTACAGGACACTAAGCCCTTTTATACTCCATTATCTCCTGAAGTCTGTCTAATCTCATGTTAATTGATTCTATAACATTACCTATCTATCTCACCTTCCATTGTTCCCCTCCTCCTTTTGGTTTATATCTTGCACAAATCAAGGTCTTTTCCAAAGAGTCCAATGAGTTTTAACTACTTTAGATGATGCATAATCAGTTTTGCTCTAGCCTTTTACCTTTAATCTGTGTGTGTCATCCTGCCTCAATGTGTTTCTTATAAACAACATATAGTAGGATACTGGTTTTTAAACCACTTTGTTATCTGCTCCTGTTTTATGGATGAGTTCATCCCATTCACATTCAGCGTTATATTTTCTGAGCAGTTTTTGTCAAATAGTGCGTTTTTGTCCCAAAAGCCAGGATCTTTGATTTGACACTGTATTCCTGAGGACTTTTAACCCAAGTCTATTCCATTGATCCTCCCTTCTGTCTCTCAGCCAGTGTTTTGATGACAACTTTTTTTATAGTACAATTTAAGATCTAGTACTGCTAGGCCCCCATCCTTCACATTTTTTTTCATTAGTTCCCTAGATATTCTTGATCTTTTTTTCTTCCAATGAACTTTATTATATTATTTTCTAATCTATAAAAAAAGTATCTTGGTAGTTTGATAGGTATGGCACTGAATAAGTAAATTAATTTGGGTAGAATTGCAATTTTTATTATATTATCTCATCCTACCTATGAGTAATTAATGTTTTTCCAATTATTTAGATCTAGTTTTAATTGGGTTGAATGTGTTTTGTAGTTATGTTCATATGTTTCCTGTGCTTGTCTTGGCAAATAGATTCCAACATAATTTATACTGTCTACAGTGATTTTAAATAGAATTTCTCTTTCTAACTCTTACTGCTGAGTTGTGTTTGGACATATACAGGAATGCTGATTATTTATGTGGGTTTATTTTCTATCCTACAACTTTGCTAAAATTGTTGATTATATCCACTAGCTTTTATATTTGATTCTCTAGAATTCTCTAAGTAGAACATCATATCATCTGCAAAGAGTGATACTTTAATAAACATCATTGCCTACTTTAATCCCTTCAATTTCTTTTTCTTCTCTAATTGCTACTGCTAGTGTTTCTAATACAATGTTAAATAATAGAGGTGATAATGAGCATCCTTGCTTCACTCCTGATATTACTGGAAAGGCTTCTAACTTATCCCTTTTACAGATGATGCTTGCTGATGGTTTTAAATATGTACTGTTTATTATTTTCAGGAAAAGCCCATTTTTCCTATTCTTTCTAGTATTTTTCAATAGGAATGTGTGTTGTGTTTTGTCAAAGCCTTTTTCTATATCTATTGAGATAATTATGTGATTTCTGTTGGTTTGCTTATTGATATAGTCAATTATGTGGATGGTATTCCTAATATTAGACCATCCTTGCATTACTGCTATAAATCCCATCTGGTCATAGAGAATAATTCTCTTGATAACTTGCTGTAGTCTTTTTTCTGTTATTCTATTTAGGATTTTTGCATCTATGTTTATTAAGGAGATTAGTCTGCAGTTTTCTTTCTCTATTTTTCTTCTTCCTGACTTTGGAATCAATACCATATTTCTTTCATAAAAGGGATTTGGTAAAACTCCTTCATTGCTTATTTCTTCAAATAGTTTGTACAGCATTGGGATTAGCTTTTATTTAAACATTTGGTATAATTCATTGTGAATCCATCTGGCCCTGGGGATGTTTTCTATGGAGTTCCTTGATGGCTTGTTCAATTTCTTTTTCTGAGATGGGATTGTGTAAATATTCTATTTCCTTTTTTGTTAATCTAGGCAGTTTATTTTTTTTGTAAATATTCACCCATTTCACTTACATTACCATACATATTTATTGCCATATTGTTGAGCTAAATAGTTCTTAGTAATTACCTTAATTTCCTCTTCATTAGAGGTAAGGTTGCCCTTTTCATTTTTGATACAGTTAATTTGATTTTCTTCTTTCTTTTTTTTATTAGATTAATGAGTACTTTATTTTATTTGTTTTTTTCAGAGTGTCAGATCCTAGTCAATTTTATTAATTTCATCTTTGATTTTTAGAATTCCCAGCTTGGTTTTTATCTGGGGATTTTTAATTTGTTCTCTTTCAAGTTCTTTTTGAAGTTGCATGCTCCATTCACTGACCTTTTCCCTCTGTGATTTGTTGATATATGCACTCAGGGATATACATTTTCCCCTGAGTACTGCTTTGACTGAATCCCATAGACTGTGATATGTTGTTTCTCTCATTGTCATTCTCTTTAATTAAATCTGTAATTTTTTTTAATTTGTTAATTGACCCACCAGTTTTGAAGAATTAGATTATTTAGTTTCTATATAATTTTAAATTTGCCTTTACACAAGCCCTTATTGAATATGATTTTTATTGTGTCATGGTCTGAAAAAATTATTTATTATTTTTGCTTTGCCACATTTGTTTGCAATATTTTTATGCCCTAGTACATGGTCAGTCTTTGGATATGTGCCATGTGCTACTTAGAAGAAGGTATATTCCTTTTTATCCCTATTTATTTTTCTCCAGATATCTATTAGCTCTAATTTTCTAACATTTTATTCACTTCCCTCATTTCTTATTTATTTTTTTTTTCATTCAATTTATCTAGTTCTGATAGGGGAAGTTTGATTTCCTGTACAAATATACTAATATGGTTTTACTATCTATTTCCTTCCGAATTCCTTTAATTTCTCCTTTTGAAATCTGAATGCTATGCTATTTGATGCATATATGTTGAGTACTGATATTTCTTCATTATTTAACCTCCTTTCATCAAGATGTAATTACCTTCCTTATCTCTTTTAATGAGATCTATTTTTGCTTTAACTTTGTCTGAGATCATAGTTGCTACTCATATTTTCTTTGTCTCATTTTCAGACCAGTAAATTCTGCTCCACCCTCTTAACTTTAACTTGTGTAAGTCTACCTACCTCAAGTGTGTATCTTGTAGGCAACATATGTAAGGATTCTGTTTTTTTAATCCATTCCACTATCTCCTTACATTTTATGGGTGATATAGCCCATTCACATTATGATTACTATCTGTGTATTCCACTCCATTTTGACTTCTTCCTTTTATTCTGCCTTTTCTCTTATCCTCTTACCCTCCCCTATAATTTTTTGCTTTTAGTCAGTCTCCCTCATTTCCCCTTGCTAATGTTACTCCCTTTCCCACCCCTCCCTTCTAAGTATTTCCCTCTATTATAGTGACTTTTAAATGAGCCCCCTAGTCTCTCCTTCCTTTGTTTTTCTCCCCTCCCCTCGAAACTATTTATAACCCTTCTAATTTTCTATAGGGCATGATACTGTTCTCTGCCCCAATGGATCTGATTGTTCTTCCCTCTCTAAGCCAACTGAGTGTAAGATTTAAGTATTACCTGTTGCCAGTCTCTGTTACCTGTCGCTAATCTGTCCCTCCCTTTAATTGTATTGGTCTTCCCTTCTACTCTCCTGTGCTTCTTTATGAAAGATAAATTTACCACATTTTATCTCTTTTCCTATTTTTATTATTTTTATCCTCTTTTTTTACTCCTAATTTTTACATTTTTTGACATGTCATCCTATATAGTTTGTCAATGTTACCTCTAAGTATACTTCTAGATACCTGATGATTATAACAATTTTAAAAAGTTATCATCTTTTCATATAGGAATACAAATCTTTTGAACTAATTGAGTCCTATAAAATCAGTGAGTTTTAGGAATGGGATTATATGTTTAATTAGGCCAGTATCAGAAGATTAAAATGTTTTGAGAAGGCCAACAGAACCAGTGTTAGTAGGTTGACTGTTGGTTAATAGACTGACAAGACCCAGTCAGGCAGAATCTGCCCTGAGGTAACATATATAGACCACGAAATAATAGGGATAGATTTTGGATTTATTATAACAAGGAAAGGTGGAAAGTGTGGGATCCATATTGCTGAGAGGGGTTCAAGCTGCATCAAAGAATTCCATGGTGCCCCCCCCCCAGAACTCTAAGAGAGGGGGCAGTTAAAGGTAGTTGGAGTCCTAGCATAAAAAGCTAGGTCACCCATCTTGCAAGGATCCTGAAACTTGACTCTTGACTCTGGGGACACATACTTTGTGTAGCTGCTGGAGCCATTCAGTCTCTGATAGCCGAAGCTACTTTATTTTGTTAGACTTTCAAACAAGACCATTCTACCTTAGTATTTCTATCTAGGTTTAGAAAGAAGAATATTTAGAGGCTTAGACAGGAGATCAGCCATTCAAGATACATTCCCCTTTTGGGGGGAGGGGCTTCTTTTTACATAACTGTTTTAGGTAGTTTCTCCTTACCTATCAATCTTACGCCATTTCCCTTCTTCTCATTCCCAGATATAATTAAATCCTTATCATCTAGGAACAGTGTTTGGATACAAATAATTTGGGGAAATACTCACATCCTCCATAAGCCAAGTTCCTCTTACTAGTGACTCTGAAGTTGATCCTAACCTCTGAACCAGTGAACTGCTTCTAAAACATCAAACCTCACCTATTCTATCCTGTGGGCAAATAATAAAGAGAAAAATATTATCACAAAGGGGTTTAGTTTCCATCTACTTGCCATCTTGGCTCAGAAATTATCAAGATAGATATATCCACCATTAACAAATAGTCAACTGACTTCCAACTGATTAGAGGGAGGGGGAGGTGAAGGTGTACTCCACAAGCCCCTTCCCCTCCCATCCAGTCAAGCCTTCCTGTGTTTCTCCAAAGACCAGGGATTAGGGATACTTCATTGTCACAGACCCCTGTCATCTTATAGTTTCCATAATCCTACAAAAGAAAATTTGAATAACACTAAACTAATATCCACAACCTATATCTCCCCCAGATCTAAAGTTGTTTTCTCCTGAGATGTCTTCACAGATATTGATCCCTATGCTGATCTCCCTAACTAATAGATCCCAGTACCTAAACTGGATAGACCTACAATAAACCAAACTCCCCTTTTGATGGTAATAGAGGAGTGGTCTATGGCACATTATCTGAGCCCAGGGAAAGATATTGGATCCACAAGGATCCCAGACCTTATCTCACAGACAGCTAGTCAAAAAGACTCAAGATCACACCAGGAACTCAGTAGATTATAGCAAGTAGCAAGTAAGCAGGTAGGATGGGAGATTAAAGCAGTACAAACACCAATGAAAGTAGCCAGTCTTCTCCAGACCAAACCAGAGAAAGACCCTCTGCTCAAACTTTAGTTAATTGCCTGAACCCACTTACTCCCATCATTCCATAATCTTTATCCTCCTGCCACTCTCCCTTGTACACCTAACGTGCTAAAATCCTCTTCCTTATAACAGTCCCTTATTTTTCCCCCTTTTCTTAATTACACTGTGGTGGCTCTCTTGAGTTCTGCATTTGGGCATCAAATTTTCTGGTTAAGTCTGGTCTTTTCTTCAGGTATGCTTGGAAATCTTCTATTTTATTAAATAACCATACTTTCCCCTGAAAAAAATATAGTCAATTTTGGGGGTAGTTGATTCTTTGTTGTAGCTTCAGTTCCCTTGCTTTCTGGAAAATCATATTCCATGCCTTTTGGTCCTTCAGTGTGGATGCAGCCAGGTCCTGTGTAATCCTGATTGTGGCTCCATGGTATCTGAATTGTTTGTTTTTAGCAGTTTGTAATCTTTTCCTTGGTTTGGAAGTTCTTGAACTTGGCTATAACATTCCTGGGCATTGTCAATTGGGGATTTAATGCAGGACATAATCTGTGGATTCTTTCAATCTCTATTTTACCCTCTTGTTCAAGAATATCAGGGGAGCTTTCTTGCATAATTTCCTGTAGAATGATGTCTGGGATTTTTTTTTTGGTCATGATTTTCTAGTAGACCAATAATTTTTAAATATCCTCTTCTGGATCTATTTTCCAGATCTGTTGTTTGATCAATGAGGTGTTTCATATTTTCCTCAATTTTATCATTCTTTTGATTTTCTTTTATAAATTCTTACTGCCTCGTGAAGTTTATTCACTTCTAATTGTTCAATTCTAAATTTTAAAGACTGAATTTCATCTCTCACATTTTGAACCTCCTTTTCTTTTTTTTTATCTATTTTTCTTTGTAGGACATTGTTTTTATCTTTTACCTTCTTTGCCTCATTTTCAAGCTGGTAAATTTTGGATTTTTAAACACTATTTTCTTGTTTTATTTCATGTGCTTCTGTTTTCAGATGGCCAATTTTGCTTTTTCAGTTCTTTTTCCAATTTTCTTCAATCTCTCTTAATTGTGTTTTTTTAAACCCTTGTACCTCGGTGTATTGTCTCATAGGTGGAAGAGTGGTAAGGGTGGGCAATGGGGGTCAAGTGACCTGCCCAGGGTCACATAGCTGGGAAGTGGCTGAGGCCGGGTCTGAACCTAGGACCTCCTGTCTCTAGGCCTGACTCTCACTCCACTGAGCTACCCAGCTGCCCCAATTGTGTTTTTTTAATTGTGTTTTGAGTGCTTCTAGAACATGAGTCCAATTTACTGGAGTCCCTGAGTTTTTCCTTGGTATTGCTCGGTTCTTGTCTGCTCCATTTGTTCTTTGTTCATTACCTGAATATAAGCTGTCAATTGTAAAGGCAATAAGCTGCTTTCTTTTCTTTTGTTAACTCATATTTTTTACTTCTTTCTGCCTCCTTATTGACTGTATTTTTGATCCTCTATTTATTTGCTAGATCTGTGAGTTTGGGCTTTTCTGCCCTGAAGGGTCTTCTTTTCTGCTTAGCTGATTAAGTAGATTAGCCTGATTGAGCTGAAAGTTGTATTAATGTGTCCTGAGGCCAAATCTTCCCCAGCTGTCACAAGAGGCTTTCGGTTTGGATTGAGGAGAGACCTGTGACTCTTTCCTGCTGCTTAGCCTGTCTCTCTGTCAACTCTGCACCCTTGATCCTCTGTTTTTTCTGCCAGCTCCTTGAGACTGAATCCTTTTGCCCTCTGGAGTCTTCTCTGCCCTATTGATAAACAGTATTAAGCCAGTTGAGCTGATCTGCAGAGCTGAATGTGCCCTGAGATCAAAACTTTCAGAGGCAGAGGCCCAAGACAGAAGTGTGGTAGCTGAAGACTATGAACAGCCTGCCCTTTTCTCTGCTACTTTCCTCAAGCTGCCTCATTGCCAGCTGTGGTCAGACCCCTGAGCTTCATGTAGTTGTGGTAACAAGGCACTCCATCCCAGTTGAAGTCCTAGCCCTGAGATCCTACTACCCCCCTGCCCCACACTGAGGCTCAGTGAAGTGCCCTGGGACTGTCATTCTTTCTTTTCCTTAAACCTGATAATTCAACCTTCTCTGAGTACCTTTTAAGTTGAATTGAGCAGGAGGTTCCCATAGGTCTGTCTTCTTGTTGGATTTACTTTTCTGTCCCCCTTGAAGCTCTTTGTTTTTTATTGTTGTGAAAGCATTTTCACAGAGGAATCAACTTTTGCTGCTTCTAAGCCACCATCTTGACTCTACCCTTCTCATCCTTAGGAATCATTGAGCCTAAGAATATAAAATCGAATATTCCTTCCATGTCTTCTACCTCTTGTTTGCCAGGAAGTGATGGGACAGGTTTGCTCTCTTTTTACATCTTCATGTTAAGATTTAATCTAGCTTTCATACTGCTTGCTTTTTCTGTCATCAAGAAACTTTTTAATCTTTTCTTACTTTCAGCCAGTAGGGTCATATCATCTGTATTATCTGAGATTGTGGATATTTCACCTGGAAAACTTAATTCTACCTTTTTATTTATCCAACCTGACATTTTATATGATGTACTCTATATGTAAATTAAGTGAGCAAGGTGACACTATACAGCCTTGTTTTCCTTTTCTAAATTTAGAACAGTTTGTTGTACCATATATGATTCTAACTGTTGCTTCTTGGCCCACATACAAGTTCCTCAGGAGATAAGTAAGATGATCTGGTACTTTGAGGACTTTGTTGTGATTCATTTTGTTGTGATCTACACAGTCCAAAGCTTTAGTGTAGGTGATGAAATGGAAGTAGATGTTTTCTGAAACACTCTTGCTTTCTCCATAATCCAGAAAATGCTGACAATTTGGTTTCTTGTTCTTCTGCCCCTTTGAAAACCTTCCTGCTCTGGAATTTCTCAGTTCACATACTGAGCTTGCAAAACCATTAATGTTTTGTGAAATTAGGGCCAGTGTTTGGTGATTTGAACATTCTTTGGCATTGCCCTTTTTTAGGATTGGAATGTAGACTAATTTTTTCTAATTTAGTAGCTACTGTTGAGTTTTCAAATTTTTCTGGCACATGTAGTGCAGCAGTTTAACAGAATAATTTTAAGATTTGAAGAAGCTCAGCTGGAATTCTGCCACTTCCAATAGCTTTATTATTACCAATGTTTCCTTAGGGTCATTTGACCTTGTATACTTCCCAACACTTTTTCAGCTCTTCTATTTTAAGTCTCTGTCATTTTTGTCTTTTACCATTCCCAGATTTGCATAAATTGCTTCCCTTATATCTCTGATTTTAATGAATATATCTCATCTTTCAAATTTTGTAATTTTCTCCTATTTCATTGCATTGCTCATTTAAAAGAACCTTCTTTTCTCTCCTCCCACTTCTCTGGAATTCAAAAGCTATGTATTTCTTTTTTTCCTGACTATTCATAAAGTCTAATCAGAGAGCCATTTTGCTTTGTGATTATCTTTTATTTTGAAATGTTTTTGTTATTGTTGTTGCCTCCTCCACAATACTGCAGATATTTAACCATAGTACTTCAGGTACTCTTTTTAGAAATTTTAATCTTTGATTTATTCCATTTCATACTCATAAGGGATGATGTTTAGGTAATACTTAACTGATTTGATGGTTTTCCCTACTTTCTTCCATTTCAGTTTAAACTTTGCAAATAAAAAGCTAATGATCTTAGCCATAGTCAGTTTCAGACCTGGTTTTAATTGACTGAATCGAACTTCTCCACCATTGGCTGCAAGATATAAAATGAATCTGATTTCAATATTGACCATCTGGTGATATTCATGTTCATAGTCACCTCTTAACTTTTTGAAAATAGTTTTTGCTGTGACCAGAAAGATATCTTGACAAATATCTATTAGTCTATTCTCTGCTTCATATTATACTCCAAAGGTCAATTTGCCTCTATTCTAATTAACTTTCCATTGCTTCCTTTTGTATTCCAATTCTGTACAATAAATGGAACATCATATGTTTGTGTTATTTCTAGGAGACATGTCTTTATAATCTTTATTGAAGTGCTTAAATTGGTTTTCTTAAGCATCAGAGATTGGACAGTAGATTTGTATTACTATTTACCTTGGATTCAGATATCATTCTGACATTTTTGATATTTTAACCCAGTACTGATTTTCTCAACATTTTATACACTACAAGGGTCTCTCCATTTCCTCTAAGATTCTTGTCCACAGAAATATATGAAGAAAGATGACAGTTTTATACTTAAAGCAACAACCCAAAGCCCATCTAAGATGCCCCGAAAGCTATTTATGAAACAAAGACCTTTGGTGCATTTGAACAACTCAATGTTGATGGGGTCACATTAATCCATGATAAGGATATTATACTAAAGAGATAGGCTGAACAGTTCAAAGATGTTCTCAATAGACTGTCATCAATTAATTCTGAAAACATTGATATACACCTCAGGTTGAAATCAATCATGCTCTATCCAAACTGCTAGGAGATAAAGCATGTATTGCTGATTCCATTCCAACAAGTCAGAGAATCCACTCACTATTCATACAAAAGCTAACTGAAATTGTCCAGGCAAGAGAAAGTTCTCCCCCAGGAGATCAAGGATGCCTCTATTGTCCATCTCTAGAAATGGAAATAAAATGGATGTCCTTTAGCCATCACAAGAGGGTTCCTCTTATTCATTATTGGTAAGATTTTGCCAGAAACTTCCTTCATAGGCTGATCCTTCACCTGGAAGACAGTCACTTATACAAGTGATAATGTGGTTTCAGAAAAGGCTGAGGAATGGTTAAGATAGTGTTTTCTGCTTGACAACTCCAGGAGAAATTCCAAGAGTAGAAGGACAGAGGTATGTGACACAAGGTTAATCAATCTAACAAAAGCCTTTGATAAAATCAGTCATAAGTGATTATGGAAGATCTTAGGCGAATTTAGTTGCGTAGAGAAATTCATTGATATTTCATGCCTCTTCCATGACAGCATACTTTCATGGATTTTGGATAATGGATGATGCTTTTGTGCTTTTCTAGTCACCAATGGAGTGAAGCAATGTTATGTGCTTGCTTCCATGCTTTTTAGCATATTTGTGTGTGTGTGTGTGTGTGTGTGTGTGTGTGTGTGTGTGTGTGTGTGATGTCATTACAAGCCTTCAAAGAGAATGAAAATAGCATCAAGGTCAGATACTGAACTGATGGTAAATTTACTAGAATAGGCTATAAGCCAAGACAAAGAGGAAGAAGACTGTACACAACTTTCTGTTCACAGATAATTATGCACTTAATGCAACCTCTAAACTGAAATACAACCAAGCATGGATTGATTGTCTTCTGTCTGGGGTAATTTTGGGCTATCAGTTAAAATAAGTATAACAGAAGTGCTCTACCAGCTAGCACTACACCATCCTAACATGGAAAACATCAGTTACAAAAAAAAAAGGAGAAATCTGAATGCCGTAGATAAGTTCACTTACTTTTGCAATACACTTTCCAGTGGTGTACACATAGATGATGAGGTTTACACATATATGGCTAGAACTACTTCAGTGTTTGGGAGGGTCTGAAGGAAAAAGTGATGTAGAAGAGCTATTAGGCTGCTTACCAAAATGAAGGTCTATAGATACATTGTTTTGACAACATTTTTGTATTCCTGTGGCACCAACACTATGCTATAAAACAATTTCCTGCATTTGAATCATCATAGAAAGATTCAGAAGATCACTTAGCAAGATGAAGTATTGGACACAAAGTTATTTTCTTGAGCTGGACTACCACATGTTCAAACTCTACTTAAGAGATGCAGCTTTGATGAGTTGATCATATTTGTATAAAAGATTATTTTATGGAGAACTCACACAAAGCAAGTGCTCACACAGAGGCCAGAAGAAGTGATACAGGACACTAAAGGTTTCTCTGAAGAACTTTGGAATCAGTTGAGAGACATGAGATACTGGCACAGAATCATCCAACAGTAAATGTCCACCTCAAAGAACATGGTGTGCTCTATGAACAAAGCAGAATTGAAGTAGCTCAAAAGAAATACGAGATGCACAAATTTAGATACAATACCTTCCTAAATATTCATGTGGACTATTTTTACCTAAACTGTGGTAGAGGCTTCTGTGCTCATATTGATCTGATCAGTCACTGTTGGACACACAGTACGTTAACCCCAATATAATGAGGTCATATTGGTCCTCCAAGTAATAAGAACAAAAACCTATTATGTGCTCAGCACTATGTTAAGGATTAGGGTTAAGGGGGAGATAATAAGACAGTAATGGGGGAGAGATATTTTACAGGTTGTCAGATGAAAACATTGTATTTGTTTTCTTTTTTCTTATTTATGTATTTATTTATTTAAATCAGAATATTTTTCCATGGCTACATGATTAATTTTTCTCCTCCCCTCTTATCTCCTCTCTCCCAGAGTCAACAAGCAATTCCACTGGGTTTTACATTGTTCAAAACCTATTTCAATAGTATTAACATTTGCAATAGAGTCAACATCCCAATCACATCCCAATCAACCATGTGATCAATTATATGTTTTTCTTTTTCTTTATTTTTAATTAAGTTTATTTATTTATTTTTCAGATGTTTTTCTTCTGTGTTTCTTCTCCCACAGTTCTTCCTCTGGATATGGATAGCATTCTTTCTTGTAAGTCCCTCAGAACTGGCCTAGATCATTGCATTGTTGCTATCAGAGAATCCATTATTTTCTATTGTGTATCAGTCCCTGTGTACAATGTTCTCCTGGTTCTCTCCTTTCACTCTGCATCAATTCCTGGAGGTCTTTCCAGTTCATATAGAATTCTTCCAGTTCATTATTCCTTATAGCACAATAGTATTCCATCACTATCCGATGCCACATAATTTGTTTGTTTTCTCAACTTTTTATTTGTTTTAAGGGAAGACGTACTAAAGGAAGGGTAAATGACTGTAAACAACAAAAAATACCACCTAAAAAAAGATGGAACAGCAAAGTCTCAAAGACACTAAAAGTGAAGAAGTGTCAGCAGTAACGATAGTAAAGAATCATGGACAAGGAAGGCAAAATCTGATGTTAGGAAGAATAGTATCTTACTCCTTCTAGTTTTTTTTTAATTTATGTTCATAAAATTCCTGATATAGATAAGAAAATATACAGAGTGCTAATGATACAGAGTCCCATGAGAATCCTTGCTCTCTATAGTATAAAAAAATAAATTAAATTAAAAATACTTTATCTTCTGTTTTAAACTGATATTAAGTATTGGTTTCAAGGTATAAGAGTGGTAAAAGCTAGGCAATTTTTGTTAAGTGATTTGCCCAGGTTCATATAGACCAAGATGTGATTGAGGTCAGATTTGAACTTTGGAATATCCTCAACTCCAAGCTGGCCTTTCTGTCCCCTGAGCAATGTGGTTGCCCCTCCCTGTTCTTTTTATAAAATTACTTGTAGGTATCTGTGGACTTGCATTCACTTTGTAAATATTGAAGTGAGAATATTCAGCAGGCTCTGGGCCTGAGATCGACAGGGCTGTGAAGGAAGTTCCAGAAAAAGAGTACCCACTGTCATTTTCACTATTATCAATTAAGTTTCATCCCTTCGACATCTGTAGGTTTTTTGTCCTTCATTTTTTATGATAATTTCTCCCTTCTAGAATATTATCTTTATAAAAATCCTGAGATTATTGAGCATTATTATTTTAACATTGATAAGATCTTTTAGTTCTTCCCATACTTTGATCTTGGTTAATTTAGGCATGTCTTAATTTTATTTTTTTACCTAGTGCATGGTCATATACATGTATTTTTTTCTTTTAATAAAATTCATAGGCAGATTCCCCCTGGATAGGTATAGATGATAATTATTGAGATAACTTTTTTTTAAAAAATTGAAATTTCTCTGGAATGAGTTTGGCTTGAAAAAAATATTTTTATTTGAGTTTGGGATGGGCGAGAGTAACTTTCATCAGGAAGTACCATGTGGAACAAAGTTTCTTAACAGGACTAGCTTTCTATATGTGATTATAAAGAGTAAAATTATCCTTCCCCTGGCACATCTGCAAGAGACAGTACTTAGAAAGCAAACTCTCTCTACAGGCTATTGAAATAAAGCACAGTGATCTCATACAAAACCCAGTGCAGCTGGTACCAAGGGAGGAAGACAGTCAAATCCTTTCTAATGGAAAAATGAAGTCAGACCAAGCTTGCCTCCTTTCTTTTACAAAATGTAATTATGTAAACTACAAAGCTCCATTATAGACAATGTTTATAATTAGCACTATTTTCCCCTTAATTTTAAATAAAGCATTTTAGCAGTTGATGCCATGCCAACATATTTTCTACAGATGCTACAAACAATGAACAATCAGAAATCCATTTGGGTTGTTTCTGTGGTAATTATTTCAAATTGTGAAAACCCATAATAAAAATCAATGCAATGAACAAACACCATTATATGTTGATAAACATCATACTCTTTCAATTTTAGACAAAGCCACTGAATATTAACAGGCATTTTGGTTCCACAAATGTGAGATGAAATTTCTATTGGGATTTCTGATATCTATCAATTTTCCTGAATATCCTAGTCTGAGGAAGGCTTGCAGTAAGGAATCATGATATTATTTTTAGATAATACAATGTGTGTCTCCTGAAGTTTGCAATTACAATGGGAAATTAAATGAGACTAAGTGTTAAGAGACTTGACTCCATCTTTAAATTGAAAATATGAATTAGTTAATCTTTAAACCCCTTCTAATTGAATCTAATATTTATGAATACCAATTACAGGAGATTTTTTTAGGATGGAATACAAATAACAAATAAGTAAATGTAAGCTTCCTTTTCAAATTCCAAATAAAAGAGGAAAAAAAGAAAAGCTATAAAATATTTCCAAATGCCAGTTTGAAGTCAGAAGACTTTGTTTTCATGGGGTTAACTAGAGCTTATTAATTTTAATAGGTTCCTCTTGCTTTGGTGAATTGAAAGCATGTGCCTCATTTTAATCTATGACTGCATATTGTGTAGAATAACGAATACAGTAATTGTAAAAAATGTGTTATGTTCATTTGTATTTATGCAAGGGAAAATTAAGAGGTTCAATGTGACAGTGAAAGAACCCTGTGGTGGGCAATATTACCAAATTCTTAGACCTTCAATGATTAAATGTCTTTCTTGCCCAGGTTCTTCAAAGGTGAAAAGAGTGATTTTTATTAGAATGACGTTTATGCCCCTTCAGACAGTGAACATTTATAATTCATCTCTTTCTTCATCTTTGCTATTAGTATATGTACTTATTATACCTATTATATATGAAAGTAGTATGGCATAATGGATAGAAAGCTGACCTCAGAATGAAGAAGGGAATTCATTTTGTCAACAAAAAACATAGGTCTAATTTCTATGCCTTCATTAATCCTAGGAAGTAGAGTTTTGGATTTGTCTAAGCTAGCATTTCAACAAGATGGGATCACAGACCAATGGATTTTAAAGTATCTTGAAAGCCATCGAGTCCAGCACTCTCATTTTACAGTATTGTTACCATAATAAATTGAGCCTTATTTTAAGAAGTCATAGGACAAACATAGTAAAATTAAATATTATATAATTAGAATATGTATAGAGAATATATATTCAGAGTATATATATATATATATATTCTATCATATTAGCTTACCCATTCAGACAAGTTTCAAGTTCTTTTAAGAACTGAAGAAATATTGGCTTATTCAAGTTCAAGTAAAGTATTAAGCAAAATGCTTGGCACATATTAGGTGCATAATAAATAGTTACTCTTTGATTAAAAAAATAAGCACTTAGTGGTATAAAATGATTTTTTTCATATATGTTCAAATTTAGGCAAGAATGTTAAAAATATTTTAAAATTGACAAGAATTTAAATTTAAACTTTATTAAATATTATATGCACACTCCTTTAACTTTGGATCATTTAATAATTGCTAATGTTGCTTTTCCTATTTTACTTTATTATTGACTGGCTTTCGGCCATTTCCTTAACTTTTTGAAAACCTCGAAGAGAAGGTAAAAATGAAATCAGTACATGTTACTAGATTTTAGTAACTGCTCAAAACATGACTGTGTCTATGCATGTTTTCATGTGTATATTATAAGTTTGGAATACTTAAAACTATTATCCAAATAGAGTTTTGGATATTTTAAAATTTGTAATTATCCCAAATAGCCTATCACACAATCATCAAGATTATATATTACTTTTTTAAAACTCTTACCTTCCATCTTGGAGTCAATACTGTGTATTGGCTCCAAGGCAGAAGAGTGGTAAGGGTAGGCAATGGGGGTTAAGTGACTTGCCCAGGGTCACACAGCTAGGAAGTGTCTGAGGCCAGATTTGAACCCACGACCTCCTATCTCTAGGCCTAGCTCTCAATCCACTGAGCTACCCAACTGCCCCCATATATTAAAATTTAAAAATATATTCATCAAGAGATAATTTCATTCAGGATGACATAAGGATGATCCTGGCTATATTTCATCAGAATATTCAAACTAAAGTAATCATCTTTCTTTTTCATTTTTTACTTGTAGCCATTTCTATTCATTTTCTAACTCTGCTTGCACATTGATCTATATTAGAACCAAAAGTCTATTATATATAGACATGCACATGTACACAAAAAGATTATATTCCCTACCTCAATATTAACTACTTTGCTACATGTCATGTTTTAAAGTTTAGGAACTGACTGATTTGGGGATTGAAGAGATAAGTCATAATTAAGGTCATGAAAAATTTAATGACATCTTTGGCAACTTTTTGTTATACTTAATGTAAGGAATGTACCGAAAATAATTTCTCCATGACTGCAGCTCTGGAACATTGGATGACCCACAGTCCTTCTACTTCTATTTCTCCTTCATTTGGTCACTGAGTTACAATGTTCAAAAATCTAAGAGTTACAGGAGTTAAAATAACTAATAGCCCTTTGTCATTTCACTAATTAAAATTTTCTGAAGTCTAAACCTTGCTCAAGAAGTGAGGAAGCTAAAGAATCACCACTTGGTTACAACAGAAATGAGATTTTTATCTAAATATAAGAGAAAAATGGCAAACCATTTAGCTATTTTTCTCCTCCAAAATGTTTCATGAGGATAAGTCTCTATCTGGCATAGGGCTTGTAAATATTTTTGCTCAGATAAGGATAATACAGGTGTGAAAACACTATTAGTCTTGGTCTCCATATCTGACTTGAAGTTGCCTCAATGTGCAAAAGTTCTTATTGTCTTTACTAAGACAATTAGCTTACTACAAACAAATGACAAAAAATCTGGAAAGCATTTGCATTTAAATGGTGGAAATAGTGGAAAGGTGAATCTGTTCACATTGGTCCTCCAAGATATAACATATACCTACTCTCCACATTAAACTAAAGCTTTGACTTTTACTTTCCTATCATCTAATGTTTATATTTCTAGTATTCTTGGTTGTAAAATGAAAATATGCTGTAATTTTTCCTTTAATAATCTACCACAGTTAACTTATGGAGTTATTCAGTACTACTGTCAGCCAAATGAAAGTTAATTAAATAACAGAATGTTACATAGTCTACATTAGAAAATGCTTACAAGTCCAGGTATATTATGCCTAAATCTTTTTTAAATATGTCAAAATCATACATGCTAGATAAAAAGATATTTGTATTGATGTTTTTGTGTACATATATTTATATATATTACCCGCAAAGAAGCACTGATGTTGGGATTTACCCCTAGTGACAATGAGAAGTTTGTGTCAGAGGTAGGTTTTTAACCTATAGCTTTTTAAAATAATTATATGAAATTACATTGATGCATGTACTTATTATGTGAACTATTTTGTCTAATTCATGTATTTGTTTGACATTTATCATAGTATTTGTTGGGAGGTACCAATATTAACAAAATTTCTATAAGATTGTTTCTGTTTTCATACTTGCTATTCCAGAAACCTATTGCTCTGATGACATAATTTAAGCACTTCATTATGTAATTCTTTGTTGGTAATATCTTAGATTCTATTTGGTGTCATGATGTAGTTCTTTATTGTCATTTATATACTCTATTACTGTCTATTATTAATGTATCTATTCATTACTGCCTAGGTAAGCCACACCTTTTTTTGTAGTCCATGTTTTTTCTCTTGATTTTGCTATTTCAATAGTTTAATGAAATAGAGGACAGTCAAATATTCTAAGGGGATGGGGTGAAGGGAGGAGATAGTTGAATGTCAAATTTTCCATTCAAACAGAAGACTTATAAGAAGTATAAAGTAAAAAGAAATAGAACTCATAAGGGATTCTATAAGGTAAACTTTTTCATTCTACATGATAAGATGATATTTGTTACTCTTAAGAATTTTTCCTTTATGGCTGTATTAAGTATGATGGGATGATATCCAAAAATTAGATTAAATTAAAGAGTGAGAAAGAGGAATGCCTTGGGATAAGTGGTCAGATAGAAGGTGAATGAAGTAAATTTTATCTCATAAAAGAGGAATAGAAAAACTTTTACAATTGAAGAGAACACAGAGGCAGAGAAGAAACACTTGAACTTTACTCTCATTAGAATTGTCTCAAAGAGAGAATAATGCACACTTTATTGGGTATAGAAATCTGTCTTGTCCTAAAGAAAAGGAAGGAAGGAGTATAAAGAAAAATTGGGGACTAATAGAAGGGAAGTTGGTTTGGAAGAAGTGTGGATAGAAGTAAAACACTTTTGAGGAGGGGCAGGATAAAAGGAAAGAGAGAAGGACAAGCAGGGGGAAAGCAGGATGAAGGAAAATTAATAATAACTGTGAATATGAATGTAATGAACTCATTAATAAAATTGGAGTGCATAGAAAAATGGATTAAAAACCAGAATCCTACAATATGTTGTTTAAAAGAAACACATTTGAATTAAAAAGACACACACAGAGTAAAGGTAAAAGGCTAGAGGAGAATCTATTATACTTCAACTGAAGTAAAAAAAAAAGAAATTAAGGCAAACCAAATGACCTCAGAGAAAGCAAAATAGATCTATTTAAAAATATATGCTTATTAACTATATTTAGCTAAAAAAGTCACCATAGATAATGAATTAATATAAATACTAAACACATATGTACCAAAATCTTTAGCATCCAAATTCTTAGAAGAAAAAAAAACGATGAGCTCTGGAGAAACTGTAAAACCATATTAGTGAAGGATCTCTTTAAAACTACAGAAATCTAACCAAAAATCAACAGGAAAGAAGTTAAGAAAATGAATAGAATTTCATTAAAGGTAGATAGGATAGACCTTTAGAGAAAATTGAATAAGAATAGAAAGGAATTTACCCTACACAATTAGAAAGTGCTGAATCTGTGGCATTAGCTTTTCTCATAGTCCTACTCTATAGCCATGCTACTAGGAAATCCAAAGGTTTGACTATACAATCCTTTCTTAACAAAGTGATGTCTTTGATTTTTAGTATACTGTTCTGATTTGTCATAGCTTCCCTTCCTACAAGTGTCTCTTAATTTAACTATTACAGTGTCCACCTGCAGGGATCTTTGGGTCCAGGAATGTAAAATCTGTCACTGCCTCTATTTATTCTCCCTCTCTTTTGCCAGGAAGTGATAGGACTAGCTGCCAAGAACTTATTTTTTTGGTTGTTGTTATTATAGGTTTTATACTGTCCTCTTTTACTCTTATCAAGAATCTCCTTAATCATTCTTCAGCCATCAGAGTGTTTTCATATGCATTTTCTGAGATTATTAATATTTCTCCTGGCATTTTTTGGGCATTTTAATTATGCATTTTTATTCATCCTGCCTGGAATTTTACAAGATGTGCTCCACATGTCAGTAAAATAAAGTGACAATATACAACCTTATTGTACTTATTTTCTAATCTTAAAGAAATCATTAACATGTTTGTTTCTAACTGTTATTTCTTGACCTGCATGTAGGTTCCACAGGAGAAAAGTTAGATAATCTGGTACTCTCTTCTCTTTACAAACCATCTCTAAGGACTTACCAAATTTTGTTGTGATCCACACAGTCAAAGGCTTTAGTGTAGTCAATGAAGAAAAAGCTGCCCACTCCATCCCAGAACTCATTTACTTTCTCCATAATGCAACAAATGTTGAAAATTTAGTTTCTGGTTCCTTTGCCTTTGAAAATTAGCCTCCCTTCAATAATATTAGAGAGGAAATCCCACATTTTTATTTAGCCAAAGTATAAAATGCCATTTAAATGAAGCCAACCTTAAAAATCTGCATTAGGTCATACACATATGCTTAATTTAGAAGCATTGATACTACATTGTATTAAATATAATAAAACCAGTTAAAATTAGACAGAAATGAGTGGGATGGCCTGAGAAGTTGTTGTTGTTGTTTTTCATTTATAAGGGGGAAAGTTGTGATATTTCAATGTACCATATGGCAGGTTTTCACTGTTGGTTTACTTTTAAAATGCTTCTTACTTTCAATAACTTAATCTGCTAAAGGAAAAATTAAAATTACATATATTGCATGAAAAAAATGTCCCCAATGAAAAAAATTAAAATGCTATTTAGTTTTTAATAGAAATA
Source organism: Gracilinanus agilis (assembly GCF_016433145.1). NCBI lineage: Eukaryota > Metazoa > Chordata > Mammalia > Didelphimorphia > Didelphidae > Gracilinanus > Gracilinanus agilis. The sequence goes on along the minus strand of NC_058135.1, from coordinate 183,446,264 downwards.
GGAAAAAAGAAATTATTTAAATAAAGCCATTATGCAGAGAGGAGAAATCCATTTTCCCTTTTAGATAAGTAAAAACATCTGACATTGAATTTCTTTTACTTCAAGAAATTACATGTCTAAAATTTCAAGTATACCAAGAGAAATATATAAAAAGATTTGTATATAAACAACTAAATAGCATAAAACAGAAACCAAGCATTTATAAAATAATTTTTTCCAGCTGAAAATATTGAGAAGGTAATTTTTATATTTTTCAAAGCAATGAGAGGTACAGATTTAAAATACTAGAGATTTTTTTTAATTTTCTAGTATAAAATCATGTATAAATCATTGATGTTTCTTCTATCATCTTACTATCAGTTAATATTGTATTTTATAGATCATAATAATGAGTGTTGAAAGAAGTTAATATGTGTATAGACAGCACTTTAGTTTTAAAGCATTTTCCTTCCATTTCTTCTCCTGGGAAACTCACAACAATTCTGAGTGTCAGGTACTTCAGATGTTTCTAGGGTGTGTGTGTGTGTGTAATTATATATATGTATCTACATATGTATACATATAAATATATTTATAAAGATATAGTACAATGCTAGGTTCCTGAAAAATAAAATATAATCAGGTACTAATATGCATGTTCTAGACTCTATATTTTATTCCATTCTCCATACTGCTGTGAAATTGTTATTACCTGTACTACAATTTGTAATTTCAAAAGAATAGGGTTTTCTGAAGTGGAAAACCTTTTCAGATTTGTATCTCATCTGCACTAAAAATCCTCTAAGGTGAGTGAAAGATGAAATGTCTGAGGAAAGAGAAATTTGATCTCCCAAGCATATTCATTTAGTAAGCAATGTACTTCCAATTGTCCAACAAATGGAGACCAGGCCCATTCCTCAGCTTAGGATGGGACACCAATATACAGGGAGAAATAGATGTTTATACATTCAAAACAATCTAATAAAGTCAATTAATTAAAATTGATCAATACAGTATTAAGTAATCTGATTTCTAAATTAAGGAAAGAATAGGGATTTTCCCAGTTAGGAGAGGGGAAAATGAACAAGAGAAATTCATTGAATTTTGAAAAAGAAGTGCGTCACTCTTCCTTTGTTTGGAAGCCATCAAAAGAACATGGACGGGGGAGCAGCTGGGTAGCTCAGTGGATTGAGAGCCAGGCCTAGAGACAGGAGGTCCTAAGTTCAAATCTGGCCTCAGCCACTTCCCAGCTGTGTGACCCTGGGCAAGTCACTTGACCCCCATTGCCTACCCTTACCAATCTTCCACCTATAAGTCAATACACAGAAGTCAAGGGTTTAAAATTAAAAAAAAAAAAAAAAGAACATGGACGCAATAGCTGATTGATCAATAATCAGATTGGTGTTCAGATAAGATATATGGATTGCTTGAGATGTACAATTGTGCAAAAATTCTTTACTTTAATCTTAGGATCTGACTGTTTCTGGTCAACATAAACTAGATCCTTGGTTAAGAGTTTTTATGCAGCAAATAGAAGTAGTTTATCATCCTACCTATGTAGAGCTAACTTCAAACAATCCAATAAGATATTCTCCCAATTCCCAAAATGTAAATGAAATTTTCTTACTAAAGTTGAACTAGACATAAAATTGATCTGAAAAGGAATGGAGCCAGCTAACTCTTGAATTGGTCAAAAGATGAAGTCAGTGCAGAGATATTATTTTCCCACACATTGATGACCTAGTCCTCACAATTTTCTCAATTTTCCTATCTGATTTCTGGAAAGTGTGCCACCCATTCCCATCATGGATCACTTATCTAAGAGCAAATCTATGAAGATATATACTCATAACCAGAATTATATGTCAGGTTACAGATTAACTACTTAGAGGGCTAACAAAGAACTAATTGTGAGATGGGAGAAATATTTGTCAACAAGGTGACAACAAAAACATAAGCATCGTGAAATAAAAGACCGAAGCAACTCAGTAATAATCATCAGGACTCAGTAATGATAATTCCTTATATCTTAATAGTCACTTTTTAAATTTTTTATTACATGTTGAAACAATGTTTGATAATTGTTTTCTGACATTTGGTGATTCAGATTTTCTGCTTCCTCTTTCCCACCTCCCTGAGGCAGTAAAGTTTCTGATATAAGTAATATTAGTTTTCACGAAATACATAGTTTCACATTCTTCATGCTGCACATATATATATATATATATATATATATA
>NC_058135.1:183394720-183424225 GCF_016433145.1 Gracilinanus agilis | reverse complement strand
ATGGTAAAGATGCTACCCACATTCAGAGGAGGGACTGCAGGAGAGGAAACATATAGGAAAAACAACTGCATGAACGCATGGGTCGGGGTGGACATGATTGAGGGTGTAGACTCGAAACTACCACACCAATGCAACTACCAACAATTTGGAAATTGGTCTTGATCAAGGACACATGACAAAACTAGTGGAAATGCGCATGGGTAGGGGGGGCGTGGGGGGGGTTGAAGGGGAAAGGAGGAGCATGAATCATGTAACCATGTTAAAAATGAATATTAATAAATGTAATAAAAACAAAAAACAAAAAACAAAAAAAATAATTAATATAAAATGTTTTATATGATTACACAAGTAATTTCTACATGATATTGCTTACTATAACAAGGAATGTGGAAGGTTGGAGGGGGAAAAAAGGAAGAGAATTTGTAATTCAATATTCTTTGAAAAATAATGGAAACTGTTTTTACATGTAATTGGGGGGAAATAAAATAAAAATAAAATATAAAAAAACAAAACCGAGGTGCTACCTCATACTTATCAGATTGTCCAACATGACAGTAAAGAAAATGATAAATGTTGGAGGGGGTATAACCAAATAGGGACACTAAAGTATTGTTGGTGGATTGTGAACCAATCCAACCATTCTGGAGGGCAATTTTCAACTATGCCCAAAGGGATATAAAATTATGCATTCCCTTTGATTCAGTAATATCACTCCTAGGTCTATATCCCAAAGAGATCCTCCCAAAATAGGGAAATTGGGATATTAGTGGCTTAGTGGAATGAGAACCAATGCTTAGAGATGGGAGTTCTTGGGTTCAAATCTGGCCTCAGATACTTCCTAGCTGTTTGATCCTGGACAAGTCATTTAACTACTATGGTATAGCCTTTAATAAGCAGTATTGATTCTAAGACAGAAGGTTAGGGTTTGATAAAAGGGGAGACTTACTTGTACAAAAATATTTATAGCTGTTCTTTTTGTGGTGGCAAGAATTGGAAATTGCATGTGTGCCCATCAAATGAAGAACAGGTGAGCAAATTATGGTATATGATGGTAATAGAATATTATTTTGCTGTATATAATGACAAGAAGGGTGGTTTCAGGAAAATCTAGGAAGATCTACATGAACTTATGCAGAGTGAAGTAAGTAGAACCAGAAGAGCATTACATAGCAAGAGCAATACTGTATAATGATCAACTGTGAAAGACTTAGCTATTCTATTCAATACAGTGACCTAGGACAATTCAGAAGGTCTTATGACAAAGAATGCTATCCACCTCAAGAGAAAAAATGTTGGAGTCAGAATGCAAACTAACACACATTATGTTCCACTTCAGTTTATTTGCATTTTTATTTGGGGGTTTTGGTATTATAAGAGTATTCTCTTACAACAGTAACTGAAACTTAAATGTTTTCTATTATAATACATATATAAACCAGATTAAACTGCTTTCAATCTCCTGTAGATAGAAGAAAAGGGAGTGAGGAAGGCAATTTAGGTCTTGTAATTTCAGAAAATGTGTATGGGAAATTATTATTATATGCAATTTGAAAAATTTGAAATTAAATATAAGTATATATTTTTTTATCCTCTAGAGAAAAAAAAATGAGTTAAATTATTTCAAGGTCTTATGGCCTTTCCTCCTATGTAATATTTTCTCACTATAAAAATTACAGTGTTGGAGAATGGAAAGAAAGTCAATTTTAAAGTCAAGACAACCATCTTGACACTTGATATACATAATGTCTTTTGACTCAGAGTCAAATACTTTACCTTTTAGTGTTCTATGTAAATTTCTAACATTATGAATTGCAAAGATGTTGACTTCTACTTAAAGAGGTAGTTTCCTCATCTAGTATTTTTCTATATCAATGAAATCACAGGTTTATACTTTATTATTATTATCCTAAAAATGGTAAAAAAAAAAGAAAAGAAAAAAAGCCAAATCAAATTTCAGTGACCATTGCAATCCATTCATTTACAGGAAAACTAAACCAAAATTTGAATGTTTCTTTTCCTTTTCTTAAATTATAACTATGGAATAGTACTGTTTCCATTTTTATTCATTAATCCACTCAAAAAATATTTGTTGAATTACCTGTTGTAAGTGTTAAAAATTAAAGATTAAACTAAATTAATGAGAAACGTGGTTGCCAAAATTAATTACTCAAGTCAGAATGACTTTTATGGTAGTTTATTTACAAAAGAAGAAAGAGTAAAAGTAAAGGACATGTGAAAGAGGATAGAGGAAAATATATAACTTAACACACTAAGTATTTTGCTCTGGCCCCTGGCTAAATCCAGGCAAGACTAATTAGTCCTCAGCCAGAGGGTCCTCAGCCTTCAGCTAAAGGCTGAAGGTATTGAATAAAGCAAGAACTCCAGCACGAAGGTTCTTCCAAGATGGGGCCTTGCTGGAGGCTAGTCCCTCCAGAAAGCCAGGAAAATGATTCAGTCTTTTTCATTCACCTACATAGTTGTCCTAAAGTAAGGTCTAAGAGTTGCCTCACCAATGTCAGAGTCCCAGGTCCATGAAGCAGATCCTCCATCAATCTTGAAAACACTCGAAGAACTACCTCCCCAGGAAGTTACAACCATTTTTAAAGATCATTCTTTTCATCACTTCCTGTGCCTTCCTTCCACTTTATGTGAACCAATCACAGTCTTAGAATTTTCTTAGGACTCCCTAGGAGGCAGTCAGTCATTTTTGATTTTTCACCCACTTTCAGCACACACGGGTTATAGACCTCCCTTCACTTGAGAAAATGTGGGGTGTTTACGCTTCTGGTGATTAAATCTAAAAGTGAACAAGGGGAGAGTCAATACCATCTTCACACTGTGGACTAGTAACTATAAGGTTTCAGATTTGAAGTTTAGTATCTGTGTAACCTTAACCAAGTTTTACCTTCTCTGACCTTCAGGTTCTTCATATGTAAAATGAACACTTTAGCATATATTACCTGTAAAATTCTTTCTTGTTCTAAGTCTAAGACATCATACTATGGTCTACTGTGAACATGGTAGCATGATAGAGATTGTGGGATCTGCATAGATGTTTAAAATTAGTTCCAAATTCCAAAACAGCTTATAATTCATTAAAAAAGTTCTTTGCGTTTACTCTAATTCATTTTTAGAAATAACAGCATTCTTTCCACTAATGTCAGTCATTTATAGTCTTAATTGCCTTGGGAATAGATAAGTAACTGATGATCTTATTAGGTGTTTATTTGTTTTTTTATTTTATGACACTATAATAAACTCTGTGATACAAAGGTGGGGGAGAGAAAACCATTTCATTTCTTCCAGGATAGTTTATTCTATTAGAGGAAATAATATCCTAGATAGTGATGGACAAAATTTTTAAAGAGGTGGTCAAAGGAAAGGAAATGCTCATCTGTCAGTCTGTTTCTAAGGCAACTCTTTCAAAGTTTCATTGCATTGTATTTTACTCATTGCATTCATAAGATTAGAAATAATGTCATGTAGCCAGATAAAACATTTCAGGGGGCCGCACCTGACCCGCAGGCTATAGTTTGCCCATCACTGTTGTTATAATTAAAAATGATGAGGGCCGAGATCTAAAGGAAGAATAGTATTTTAATAAAAGCCATGCCGATAGAGATAAACTGACCACACGCCTGTAAGAAACCTATTCCAACCTCACCTCAGCCATTTCCCTTTTCCTCTCCCCGCGTGCTCAGGTAGCTAAAGAGGAAGTCCCAAGTCACTTCCCCCTATTTTAAAAACCATCCCTCACCTTGAATACGTAATCCAAAACAGGAAACCCATTGGGGATCACAGGAAATGTAGTTCCAAGTATCCCAAGTGATTTTAAATGACACATAACCCCCCTCAGATCCATTGAAAAAGACTGGTCTTTTTCAGTGGATCTTAAACCAAAAGAAAAGAGGACAAAAGCTAGCCAAGTTGACAAAAAGTCAATTTTGGGGCAGTCCCCCACTGGCATAAGAGTGTCCATTCAAAATAAATGCATTCAATTCGTTCAACCCCCATAGTTCAGATCAACTGTGCCCCAAAGTTCAAATTTGGGTCTTCATGATCCAGTGAAGGCTCTTCAGGCATCTTTTGGTGCCTCCACCAAACAGGTTTGTCATCTGGATTCTGGGGGGATGGTACAATCCTTATCTTGAAATTACTCTCAAAGAATTTAAACTTTACATTATAGATTACAAAACATACATTTTCTTCTGAGAATTAACATTACCCCCCTGAGGTTACTTCTAAGGGAGTAAAAATTGACTTGCAAAATAGATTATAGTTCAGATATTATAATTATAAAAATCACCCTCCTGAGGAAAATTTTAAATGACACATAACTCCCCTGAAAAGGTCAGCCAAGGATGCATGGCTAAGTGAGTCATGGGGGTGCATGAAATCAATTGGCAAAAGAAATAATAAAAAAAAATAAAAAGAATAAAATTCAAAAAAAAAGGAGAAAAAATTAACTTGTGAATGAAATGTAAAATGTGCAAAAAATGTAGGGGAAATAAACAGGCCTTTGATTCAATGCCCAATGAAAGTGATTTAAGCAGTTTGCTTAAATTCAGGGCCAGGACTTAAGGGAAATGTCTCTCTCAGATCTGATTTACCATCAGCTTTTCAAGGAAGTGAGCCAAATAAATAACCAATCTTAGGTGCTGACTTAGGAACTTAAGCCGAGGGGACCCACATCCTCTAAAGTTTTAGAAAAGACTGGGAATCCAGGACTCAAACCCCAATTTCCAAGCCCTTCAAGTATTGGCATAGAACTCCTGTAATTCATGCAGATTCTCAGTCAAATCTCTGTAACCATGTGGCTCGGCACTTCTCCTGGAATCAGAGAGGCATTAAATCACAATCCCATAGTCTCAAGGCTCTTCAGATGTTTGCATTAACCTTATACCGCTGTAAAATAAAAAAAAAAAGATAAATAATGATTATATATGTACTTCCAGTACAAGATGAAAAAAGGAAAAATCAATTGCTCTAATTAAAAAATGTTTTAAAAATCAAATATATATATATATAGCTTAGAACTAGAAGGATTTTGTTACTCAAAAATGAGATTTTCTATGAGAGAAAGTGGGTTTTACAAAATAGCAGATTCACAATGCACATTCAAATAGAGTACCATATTTCTAACAACACATTTTAAAACAATAAACAATGATGTTAAAAAAATCATATACTTGTTACAACTTTTAAACCTTGGCTAAGGGTTTCTCAACAAATTCTGTTACTGCTTCCATATAAAAACCTGATATTAAAAAAAAAAACAAACTTCTGGTCTAAATTATCCTCAAGAATTCTAGACCCTTCTGATAAAAGAGGCTAAAACATCAACTAATATAAAAAAAATATAAGACAACAATTCTTCACAATAAAATATAGAAAGCTTATCCTTTAAGACAACAATTCTTTAAAATAAATACATAAAAACCTTTTCATTTATACAGAAGGGTACTAAGCATCTAAAGTAAATTTTTAAAAGACCTCTCATAAAATTACAATTTAAATCTCAAGGCAGGCACCAAACTCTCCAAGGTTGAACATAATTAAGGCGATTTATAACTTTAAAATGTGTAATTTTCAAATGGTACGAGAACATAGCATTGTTGTTGATTACAGTAAAAATGAAACCTGAAATAAATTAGGAAATATAATGAGTATCAGATAACAAGTTATACCGTCAAAAAAACTTCTTCTACTGGTTCTAATAGATTTTTCTCATTATTTGGGAGTTACAATAAAATCATAAACAGAATCAATCTAGCAGCCACAAACTACATTAACTTAAAATGATTCAGTGCAACAGGAAAATCAATGAAATAAGCAAGATTAATTTACAAAACTAATTAGCAAAATATAGTAAGATATAGTCTCTTTAAAACAGAAATAAACTCATTCAGTTCCGAGGTTTAAAAGTTCACCCCTGGTTCAATTTAAGGTTCTTTTGATTGAGTTCTGCTGAGTTTAAGGAGTTTTTTTATTTATTTTAATTTCAAAGTTCTGAGCAGGTATGGGGGTGAATAGGCCATGTGGCCAGATAGTAATCACTAGTTCAAGGTTCAGACATTAGGTCCAAATCGGTGCAGAGCGTGGGCTCCAGGCTAGAGAAAAGCTTAGGTCAGTTTTGTAGAAAATACCCACGTGGAGAGCTTGTGCGGGGTGCCTAAATTAGTTCTTTAGAGAAACACGTGGAGGGCTAGAATGCAGGGAGAAAGGGGAATATACTACCCAAATCTTTAGCTGCAGAGCTGAAGCAGTCTCTGAAGATTGCAATCTCTGCAAGGGGTTCTGGGCTCAGAGCAGGACTAGTAGCACCAGAGAGTCAGGATTTTGAGAAGCGGAGATCACAGGGACTGGGACTCTGGCAGGCTCGAGGTGCAGCAGGAAGAGAGATCAGGTCAGGAGTCAGGAGATCAGCGGCAGAGGCACACTGGCTGGGCACCAGCATTTTTGTTTTAAAAGTCTGAAGCCAGAATCAGATGGCCTGATCTCCCAAGGTGGTTTTGGCTGGACTGGCTGGCTGAGTCCCACCTAAGGCAAAAACCTGCTATTGCTTTTAGCAAAAGCATGGTGAGGAAAGCCACTTTCCTTTTTTTAAAAAATTGCCCAAAAAGGCTGAGCAAGATGGCCAAAAAACAGGCATGGCTCTCTTTAGGCTATCTGGAAAATTGAGAGTTCGAATTTCGACCTTCTGGTTTGCCAAACTGTTATAATTAAAAGTGATGAGGGCCGAGATCAAAAGGAAGAATAGTATTTTAATAAAAGCCATGCTGATAGAGATAAACTGACCACACGCCTGTAAGAAACCTATTCCAACCTCACCTCAGCCATTTCCCTTTTCCTCTCCCTGCGTGCTCAGGTAGCTAAAGAGGAAGTCCCAAGTCACTTCCCCCTATTTTAAAAACTGTCCCTCACCTTGAATACGTAATCCAAAACAGGAAACCCATTAGGGATCACGGGAAATGTAGTTCCAAGTATCCCAAGTGATTTTTAAATGACACACTGTCCTAGATTCAATAGAGATGCAGTAAAGATGTTTGATTAGAGGAATAACATATAGGTCTGGAAAGAAAAACTCCTATACCCTGTGTATGGATCCTCTGATCCCCAGATCATTCTGCAGTAGTGATGGTCATCCCTGGTTAAGAGTGAGATTCTATTTGAAACATACCCTTTTGGAAATGTAATATTGGACTTATGTTTCTAATTGCCTGATCCTGCAAAAAGTAACCCCTCACACAGTCTTGGCATCCCCACCCCTCTCTGAATATCATTGCTTTAAAGCAGTGATGTGTGCTAAAATTTGCCCATGTAAATCATGACCCATGTTGATACTTCAATGTGTCCTAACCCATGGGTGAAGTAGTAATAGAGACATAAAAACAGTTTCAAGTGTTAACATTTCCGATGAATAAAAATGTCATGAGGATATGGATATATGCATCAATAGAGAGAAAATATAGTCATATATGTATAGAAAGCAAAATAATTATTACTACGTTAAATATATGTTTTTAGTTTTTTATTTATATTGTTTTTATATAACTTTAATTTCAGGATATATCCTCTCCCTTTCCTCTGTAGGGAGCCATTCTTTATTGAGATTAATAAGAAACAAATAGGAATCAAAATCAGTTCTTCAAAATTTATCAACATATAAATTTTGTCTGACAGCTCCCTATGTCCAACTTTTGAAAGGAGGTCCAGAATTATAAGTTCATCAGTCTAGTGGATTCCTCAATGAATAAACACCCTCTACCAAAGCAAATTGGTAACTGTCATGTGAATTTTCCCCTTAAAGTATTTCCTGGGTCACTAAGAGATTAAGTGACTTGTCCAGGGTCACATAACAAGTAAGTGACAGGGTTAAGGAGTTTGAACCTTGGCTACTGCCCATAAACTGTTTCTCATGTTACATTTTAGCTTGCCTTGACCAATATTAAAATGCCTAAATAAAAGAATGAAAGATAATCCATTGATTTAAGTGTTTTGGCTTAATTTAAAGGTTAGAATCATACTTGAAATGTGAATATTGTTCTTAAATTTTTTAAATTAGCCATTATGCATCTATACATTTTGTCAAAGATTCAAACATTGTCCTTTTTATTTTTATATGTTATTGATACAATTTTAATAATCATTTTCTGATATTTTGAGATTAATATTTTCTTTCTCCTTCCCACATCTTTCCCCACCCCAAGATGGGAGGTAATATGATATGTGTTGTACCTGTGTTACAATACAATACATACATATTATTATGTTATCATGTTGTGATACTCTATTATATTATAGATTTATTTCCAGCTATAGTTTCCTGCTTCCTATTTTCATATTGGTTAATTCTTCCATGATCCAAAAATGCTATAGTCTATGTTTCTTATTTGGAAGTAATAACCAAACATTTCACCTTTTCCAGTTTAATGGCACAAGACAGATTAATTAATTTTCTGTCTTTTATTATTTAGAGGGAAATTTAAGTGTTATGAATAGACAATTTGATAGTGTCTAACACTGTAAAAATGGGTTATTTTTAATTTTAGAATATAATGTATGAAGTTAAAGAAATCTACAAAAGAAAGAGAGCAAACAGACAAAATGTACATTTTTTCTGAATGGTATTATATAAATCTTCAGACAGCTAAACAAAAAAATCAACTATAACTAGAAAATTTTGCTGTGCTCCTGAAACAAATTATTATTAAAAACAATGACTATTCATTATTTTTAATGATGTTTGATAAGTGTGGAATGTTTGAAGAATCAAGATATGGAAAAAATGATACAGTTAATTGTTGCTTATTCCCAGATACTTTAGAAATAATGAGTACAGGAAATACTAATTGGAAAACACAAAATGAGAGGGGAACTAGAATAAGAAAAAGAAAGATACTACTGATAAAGAGTTGGAAATGAATCCAGTTACTAATTTCTAAAAGCATCTATCAGTGGTTTCTAGAATCAGATACATGGATCTTCTAGAATATTCAAGATTGTCTACAAAGGTTCACAGAGAAAATGTTAGATTTGAGAAGAGCAGCACAGTTGTTCTTTGGAGTCACTTATATGAAGTCATGGTCTACTTCAACTGTTTTCCTTTCATCTACCTGCCTCTACTGAGTACTGGTCTTGAGAGTCTGTAGCACATTATCCTACCTTAAAGGCAGATAAGTCAGGCAGTGAATAGAGAATTGGGTCTGAAGTCAGGAAAAAATGAGTTCAAATTTGACTTCAGATAATTATCAGATGTGTGATCCTGAATAAGATTCTTAACCTCATTTTACTTCAGCTTCATTATTTGTAAAATATGGATAATAATAGCACCTTCATGTTAGCATTATGGTTAAAATAAAATAAAATAATATTTGCACAGCTCCTATTATAGTGGTGGGGACATGTTAGTTACTATATGAATAATGTATTCTCTTTCTCAGACAAGTAGTCACTTCCTGTCAAGCCCCAATAAGCCCAAGTCATTATACCTTTTCCTCCACTTCAGTAAAAAAAGTACTTTATATTTTCCACACTAGCCCAGAAGAAGCTAGTAATAAGATGTTAGTAGGATTAGGCACAGTAGTTTTAGGAATAAGACAAAGCAAGTAGCAAAGACAGGAATCAGTAAGGTGGTGCTAGACAAACTTGGGGCTTAAGTAGCTAAACATAGATAACTTCACATCCAAAACCATTTCCCCCAAATTAATCCCTATTTTAATTTCCTTACCTTTTGTCCAGGCTTCACACTCTCCTCTAATCTGATTTAGTTATATCCTAGCCCTTTTACTGTATTCTCATCAACAAATTCCCCCTACTGTCTTAATACATTTTAACCAAAATTTTTTCTCACTGTGACAGAATTCTGGCTCACTCCAGGAATAAAACCTCTCTTGCAACTTTCTACTTATGATACTACAACTGTTTCACAAACACACACCCACACACCCACACACACACACCCACACACACCCACACACATACTTCATGTATAAGGAAAAGGAGCAGAATTAGGCAACCTCCTTAATAATCATTTCTACTTCCATATCACTCTCATAACAAAAATTTATTAATGTCCTTTCCTTTTGAAGTTAACCTATTTCAACCCCTTTCTTCTTTTTGTTCTTTCCTATCAAATAGTTTTTAAATACACATGTAATGTTGAATTGGCATTCTGTTATCTCCCCATTCTTCATAGGACTGAGACTCAAAAATACATCTAAGAACAACTATGATCCTATATGTCTTGGCTTAGTCATAGAAGCAGAGTACTATTTTATTTCCTACCATGAGACCACATGGGATTTATTGTCTCCACTTTGCTATTAAGGAAACAAGCATTTCATATAATCCCTACTTAAAGTCCTACTCCTTTTGGTATACACAATATTCACATGAAGACTAGGTGAATCTACAGAAAATTCATGATAGAGATCATTTTTTTTTCTTTATCGACTCTCTTTTAGAAGCTACCCAGTGGCAAAAAAATTGAAAATGAGGGGATGTCTCTTGATTGGGGAATGGCTAAACAAATTATAGTATATGATGATAATGGAATACTACTATGCTGTAAGGAATGATGAACTGGAGGATTTCTGTATGATTTGGAAGAACCTTTAGGAATTGATGCAGAGTGAAATGAGCAAAACCAAGAAAAAATTATACACAGAAAGTGAGACATTGTGGAACAATCAGCATAATGGACTTTACTAGTACAAGACAATCCCAAGGAACTTATGAGAAAGAATGTTGTCCATATCAAGAGAAAGAACTGTGGGAATAAAAACACAGAAGAAAAACAAATGACTTATCATTGGTTCATATGGATATATGATTTGGAGTTTGGGTTTTAAAAGATTGCTCTATTGCAAAAATGAATAATATGGAAATATGTATAAGTCATAACATTTGTATAACCCAGTGGAAGTGCTTATTGGATCTGGGAGGGGGAAAGAAAATTAAATATGCATGGAAAATATTTTTAAAATAAAAAAAAATAAAAGAAGACACTCAGATATACTGTATCCTCTTTGCATCCTGAATAGTGATCAAAAGGCTTTTAATTGGCTAATGAACTTGAACTTAGTATGCACATTGTGATAATTAGATTAAGTCTACACTGCCCATCTTTAGATTTAATCACCAAAGGTGAGAGTACCTCCAAATTCTGGGAGATTCTAACCCACCTATGCTAGAGTGAGTGATGAATCAGAATCAACTGACTGCCCCTTAGGAGTTCTATGAGAAGTGTCTATTGTGATTGGACATGCAAATTATGAGGGAGGCCCAGGAAGTGACACATAAGTGACCCCTTTAAAGGGATAAGGTCTTCAGTTAGCTTCTGGTGAAGAGTGTGGATGGTGAAGGAGATCTTCTAGCTCTTCTGATCCATGGAGGTGATGAGTTTCAAGACTGACTAAATCTTCCTGAACTTCTCTTAAGGAACTTCCTTAATATACTCTGTAAATGAAGCTTTGCTTCATTCACCTCTGGGCCTCTGGCCCTCTGACTCTTGGCTGAGGGTTAATTAGATCTACCTGGATTAACTAGAGGATCATAGCAATTTACCTACTGAGTTAGATTCTTATTTCCTTATTTCTGCTCTCTCTTCTTAATTGTAAATAAACTTCCATAAAAGTCAATTTTGACTTGAGGTTATTCCTAAATTGGGGAGATTTCCCCTGGTGACCACCTTTTAATATATTCAACCCCCAAACCACTTTTTCCCCATTACAATGTAAATAGCTCAACTGAACTCTATATTTTTGTGGAAAACTTCTATGAGATTCATCATGCTAAAATTATAAAATCAAGATATAATCATCCATTTAACTTTGCTTCCTGGGGTCACTTGGGCCGTTATTGTTGAGATGTTCTATACACAAACTAAGCACCCCCTCCCTGCCTTAATAACTACAGTACTTAATCCATTTGATTGTTGATTTACATTTACCCTCAATTCTTTTTTTTTCCTTGTTTACACCTGATTTATTCTTTGATTTTATTGATTAACTTAACACAGAGTTCAGGTAAGCTTCACTCATACATAAATGAGGAAACTGAGTTGAGGAAAAAAAAAACTTATATTTAATGAGGTTTTTTTTTGTAGAAATGCTTGGAAGTCTATTTTATTAAATGATCATACTTTCTCCTGCAAGAATATGGTCAATTTTTCTGGGTAGTTGATTCTTGGTTGTAGACTAAGTTCTCTTGCTTCGTAGAATATCATATGCCATGCCTTCTGTTCATTCAGTGTGGATGCAACCAGGTCCTATGTTATTCTAACTGTGGTTCCATGATAACCAAATGGTTTCTTCTTAGCAGTTTTTAGTATCTTTTCCTTGATCTGGTGTTGGAAGCTATCCAGCAGCTCCAGGAATCTGGAAAGGAGCACAGTTTATGTGAGAAAGAAGCAAAAGTTGGGGGCTATCAGTTAGCTCATCATTGCTCCAAAAGTCTCTGAGCTTTTTTTTTATTATATACCTTTTCAAAGAGCGGTTTTTTTACAAAGCACAATTGAGTTCACTGATGTATGCCCAAGGTTAAAGAATTACATCATGATTGACATGTGGCTTACAAAAAAATTTCTCTCATGAAGATTATGCCCAGATGAGACAACATCCAAAGTCGAAAAAAAGAGGTTCATTTTATCTAAATGCTATTTTAGTAGAAAAGCTTCCATACTTCAAAAGGTACATTGAAGAATAAGCCTTTAAGATGGTGGGATATATTTAGTCCTTGGAAAGTACCTAAGTGGGTGTGGAAATTATCTAGGTCTGCCTACATTGTCCTTGGAATGTCTGAAGGCAAGGGAAAAGATACAGAGCAGCTTCTGCTAATTTCTACTTTATTTGGCTTGGAGGGGGTTGTTAACTCCTTAATTGCTGGTTTACTATATGGTACTTAGAGGCTTTCTATAAAACTTGGGGCTATCTTAGAAAATTAGATGATAATGCTTTCCAATAAGAAAAGGTGTTGATCATAAGAGGAGTCAGAAAGAGGAGTCCAGATTTTTATCTCAGATAAGCAATCCTGTCTGTGTCCTGACTTGCAGGGCAGAAAAACCAAGCATAGGGCTTTGCCAGACTACATTGATCTTGATAGGGTCCAGATAAAAACTTTATCTAAGGACCCTATCTCTCTGAGATACTCCCAATAGTCTGGTAGTTCTTGAATTTGACTATAACATTCCTGGGCTTTGTCAACTAGGGATTAAATGCAGAAGGTGATCTGTAGTTTCTTTGACTCTCCACTTTTCCCTCTTGCTCAAGAATATCAGGGCAGTTTTCTTGTATAATTTCCTGTAGAATGATGTCCAGGCTTTTGCTTTGGTCATGATTTTCTGGTAGTCCAATAATTCTTAAATTGTCTCTTCTAGATCTATTTTCCACATCTGTAGTTTTATCAATTAGGTGTTTCATATTTTCCTCGATTTTTTCATTCTTTAGATTTTGTTTTATAGACTGTTGCTGCCTTTTGATGTCATTTGTTTCTAGTTGATAGATTCTAATTTTTAAAGACTGAATTTCATCTTTGGTCATCCTTCTTCTGGTCTGCTTTCTTTTTTAGGTAAGTAATCTTTCACTTTCTTTTCCTTGTTTTGAAGCTGGTCAATTCTGGCTTTCAAGACACTATTTTCTTGTTTTAGTTCATGTGCCTCTCTTTCCAGATGATTTATTTATTTTTTTAGTTCTTTTCCCAGTTGTCTTCAACCTCTCTTAATTGTTCTTTGAATTGTGTTTTGAGTTCTTCCAAAGTCTGAGTTCAATTCACTGGAGTTTCTGTGTTTTTCTTGGTGTTCCTTGGTCCTCTGTTCCATTTGCTCTTTGTTTATTACCTGGATAGAAGCTGTTGATTGTGATTTCTTTTCATTTTTCTATTTACTCAAAGTTTTTCCTTCTTCTTCCCCTATCATTGGCTGTAATCTTGCTCCTCTGATATTTGCTGGATTTATAGGTTTGTGCTTTTCTGTCCTGAAGGGGCATCTTCTCTGTTCTGCTGATTGACTAGATTAAGCTGAGGAGTATTAATGAACCAAGTTCTTCCCCAGCTGGCAGCAGAAGCTAAAGGCGTATGTGAAGGTTTGGAGACTGATGATATCTGTGCTTCCTTCCCTGTTATCCAGGTATTCTGTAGAGGTTGAAGCCTTTGCCTCAGAATCCAAGTAAGCAGGAATCTTACCATGGCTCTCAGCTAAGTCACTGGGAGAGGTTTGTTGGAGATTGAGGTTCCTTACCCTCTGAAGGCTTTGTCATGGTTAAAAATGGTTTGACTAAATTTATGAGTTAAAAACAATTATTGTGGTCTCCATTTATAAAAATTAAAAATTAAACTATGAGTGTGTTAGTAGCTTTCGTGGCTGCTTTATTACAGCAGGATAGAGATAGTAAAGAGGGAAAAGTAGGAAGGAGGTAGAAAATATTACCTAGCTAAATACCCTATAATTGCTGATCTCAACTCCAGCAAAGGCTCCCTCACATCCAGATCTGCAATCACAGGAGTCATGGTAGTTTTCTCAGCAAGAGTCTTAGCAGCTCAGAATCAATCTTCAATAAAGAAGTCCAAGGCAGAAGAATCCCTCCAACACAGATACACCAATGCAGAAGTCCTCCCACAGCAAGCCTCACTAGGGCAGCAGAGCTCATCTGCAGAGCTAGATGTGCTCTGAGGCCAAAATCTAGAAGTGGGAGGCCCAAGATGGAGAGTGATGCCCTCAACTAGACTGCCCTCTCCTCAATGCCTCTCCTCCAGCTGCCTCTCTGCCAGCTGTGGTTAGAGCCCTTGCATAATTGTGCCAGCAAGGCATTCCCTTCTGGCTGGAGCCTTTGCCCTGAGATTCCAGTGACTGCTGGAGACTCAGCATAATAGGAAGATCCTTGTTCCTTCTTCCTTTTCCTTAAACTCAAGAATTCAGCCTTCTCTGTGTACCTTTTAAGTTGAATTGAGCATGAGAGTCCCCTAGCTCTGTCCTATTGTTAGATTTGGTTTTCTGTCTCCTCAAGCACTTTATTTTTGATTGGTGTGGAAAGGTTTTCACAGAGGTCTAGACTTTTGCTGCTTCTAAGTAGTCATCTTGACTCTCCCTCCCATCCCAGTTCTATTCTTGGACACATACTTTAAAAAATACTGTATAGTCATTCTCAGTTCTTACTGAAAATATTGAATCTACTGAAAATACTTTCTCCATATCTCTTTTCTCAATTCCTCAGAAATATTCAGCACAATCATATATTTTCTCCTTTCCTTTGGACACATGAAATATGTCTCTATCTCTCACTAAGGTTAATTCTTCTTCATGTGTTCTTAGTCCTTGTACCTTTTCCTTCTAATTCATAGCTATAGCAATAATTCACTCTCTCACATTTTAAATTACCTCTTCATTGGATCCTTTCAAAAGAGCAAAAAGCAAGCATGTTCAGTTTTATCTTTCCTTAAAGAAGCTTTCCTTTGACCCATTAACTAAGGACCCACATCTTACCTGTCTCTTTACTACTAAAATTCTTGAAAAACCATTAATATAGTCCATTTTTCTACTGCTTTCCCTCACTGACTCTTTCCTCTTTTCTCTCCTCTTCTCTCTTATTTACAAGTCAATGTGTATGTTATTTTTCCTCTCTTCTATTGAAATTTCTCTTTTAAAGGCTATTCAGATCCAATGGTCTTTTTGCAGACCTCATCCTATTAGATTATTCTGCAACTTTTGATATAAATTTCTTCATCTGTCATTCAAGGATACCCATGATATGACATGACAGTAGTCCACCTTTCAAGACATTTCATAACTGTTTACACTACAAACACTTGTCAAACTGAAGTGGCACCCTCTTTACATTCTTGTTTCCATGTCTTTGCTCACATTATTCTCCATGTCTAAAATGCCTCCATTCACTCTATTTAATTGTCAAATAATTCTCCATCCTGTAATCCTCAGATTAAATAACCTTGAAATCTCATAACCTTGTAGCTAGCAACCTACTTCTTTGCATATCATACTGCCCCTCTAGTGCTTAACATATTCACATAGCATTTGCTAATAGTAGGCATTTAATAAATATTGATTGAATTTAATTGTTTAACATTTCTTAAAGGACATTGTCATGTAATACTAGTTATTATTGCTATCTATCTGTCTAGTGCTTTATTCACTTTCCATATTCTAAACTTCATTATGGAAGTTACTCTGACTTTATTGCATTTCCTATGGTCATGTTCTATATGTAACAAACTTAAGAAATATTTTATTGGAGGAATGCCACAATAAATAAACTTTCCATTACTAGTCTCCAAAAATTTAGTTTCACTCACTCTTGAAAGGATGAAGACCTTAAAATATATGATACATATGTGGAAATATGTAGATTAAAGTAATTGATTTTTCCCATAAAGAGAATGTTGTGGACCCTCCAGAGCCCAAACAACCAGTTTTTATAATGGAAGAAGAGATAGATAGAACAGTAATTAAATAGATCCTAGGATGAAAAAAAAATCTTGAGATGTATTTAAATAAATCTTTAGAATTTTTCATTATGCCAAAGGGTTTGCTAAGGAAATTAGGTTTATATATTTTAGAATTAAATGATAAAAATAAATTTTATCACTCTTAAGAATGCATTAGCTAAATAACAAAAGCTTCTGAGCTCATTTGTAGCTATTTGGAGAGCTAAGTTGATTCAATAATTGATATTCTTTTGTAGGTTCTGATCAACTAACTACCAAAATAAATAAATAAAATGATTCATATTTCATAGACCATGCATGATAAAAAATAAAGAAAAAATATTTTGCCTTTTGTAGGAACCAGAATGTTCTTTATCCACTAGCTATTAGAGGATAAGTAAGAAAACCACTATGAATCATTAGGCTACTGCAAATTTTTTTACCTTTATCTCTTTCATTGATTTTCCCATATCTATTTAATTGAATTGTGACACAACTTGAAACCACCATGGCCATACTATAATGTTGACTAGGGAGAAGAAATCAAAACATAATTATATCTTCAAGTAGCCTTTAACTATAATTACTATAAGAATATTGAAATGAAGTGAATAATCCAGCTAAGAGAGTACCAAAATCTCACAATAAAAAAAGGGAAAAAATAAAAAAGAAATATGTGCCTTTTACAATCTAAAAAAGTGCTAAAAATAAGTATCAATTGATAACATTTGTATCACCCAGTGGAATTGCCTGATGGCTCTGTGGGGGTTGGTACAAGGGGAAGAAAAGAAAATAAGTCATGTAAACATGGAAAAAATATTTTAAAATTATAAAAATGTTTAAAAGTTCTAAAATCCCTTGTAAAGATTCTAAAGTTTGACTATCACTGCTTTTGTTTAGATAGAAGATAAAATCAGATAATAGGATATGGTAATGAATCATTTTTTGGTGGGGATAAAAGATAGCAAAGGACCTTGAAAAGATTGGAGATAGTGAGAATAGCGGGAAGAATGTCAATTACGTGGAACCAAATTTTGATCCAAGATGTGAAAGACAATTTCAATGGATCTGAACTTTTCAATCCTCAGTCATGACCAAATATATTCCTGAGGGAAAAAAGGAATATGACAGTTCAAGTAATATTTTTAACATATTATTTGAACTTCTTATTCTTAAATAGGGATAGTAGGATAATTCTAAAATACATTTTTATGCAGAAAAATCAGTTTCCTACTTAGTATGTTTATTTTAGCTAGGTAGTCTAGCAAATAGAGTATCAAGACTGAAATTACATAATGCAGGAGAAAGGCTTAGTTTCTGATTATTCAAAGTTATTTTCTTCCTTTGTGGAGTCTTCATGACCATTACTTCAGAGTAGGTTTTGTTTGTTTCTGAAGGCTGGGCTCTCCCTTTTTTCTCAAACAAATCACATTTTTTGAAACTGCCTTTCCTTGGGGTATCTAGTTTGAATTCTCACAGCTCTAAGACATTGTTAACTGCTACAGTACAGTTCTTCCTATTATTTTATAAATGAGGAGGCTTATGACAACTACTGGAATCATTCCTTCTTTCCCTCTGATTACAAAACAAAGAGTTTGGATTCTCAAAATGCAAGTTTTTCTTTCTTACTCCTTGAATTCCCTCCTTCTGATAGACTTGGGTTCAGAAGTGTGTTTCAAACTTTCAACTAATTTGAATATATTACATCATTTTATTTCAGATACTAATTCAAAAACTTCACTCACTGAACCTAGCGTCTTTGATTGATAGAATAGAAATGACTAGGTATTGTTTTTGTTTAAATATTCATCAACTTAATAAATATTTAGTAACTCAGCCAAAGAGGCATTCTTACTTGATAAAGTTATCATGATTTAGAACAGTGATAGATAAACTTTTAAAAATTTTTTAAAGAGGGGTCCAAAGGAAAGGAAAAAAAAATCTTTAGGCAGGCCAATATAATTATATCTAATCATGGCGGAAGGAGTATCTATTGTGAGGAGGCTCCTTTGATCTGGGGAGGAGGCAGTAAGATAGAATATTTGCATCTGGCCAGTGGGCTCTAGTTTTCCCATCACTGGCTTAGAGGATCTTGTTAGTTACACTTATTGGAGGTGTGTGTACATGTATGTAATTGAGTTTCCAACCAAGCCTAGAGCATTTTGTGTGATAATGGTACATTAAAAAGAAACATGATTTTTGATTGACATAGAGAAGTCATTAGTCATTAGTATTATCAGTTCTTAGGGTTCATACTTTTGGAGACACAAGTGGAAAGAGAAGCAGCAGACATGTAGAGTAAGCTGCTGTACAAATATATCTCATATAACTTGTCTGACCATAGAGAATACTAGAATGGGCACCTTCAGGTGAGATTGGGCTTTTTCTTTTAATTACCTTACTAGAAGATAAAGACTTTCATTCTAGTTCATTCTTTGATAGTCAAATCTATATAACTTGTTTGATTTCGGTGTGTTATTTGCTTTGGTACTCTATATTTTGTGATTTATTATTCGGTCAAATGCCCTGGGAAGGTGCTAACTTGCCTAGTAAAGGATAAGGGATGATAACTTCCTTAATAGTGATCAGGGAAACAATTCCCTTATTAACCAGTCTTGTAACTACAAGCTACTAATATTTGAGAAGGTAGATATAATTCTTGTCTAGTGTCACTATTACTGAAGGCAATGCAGAAATTCAGCATGATAAGACTGTAATAAATCACCAATGTAAAATGCACTGAAGAAGTAGTATCAAGGATATCATCAGAGAAGCCAGGGCCAAGAAAAGGAGATAGAACAGTTATTTAAGCAAGCAATCATTCATGGTCCTGCTCTTGTTCCTCATAAAGTAGAAATTCAGCCTCCCTAATTGAAGAATGAGGAAGATTTAATAGATATCTATATATGATAACAATGGGAAGTTGATATACATTAGACAACCCAAGCTGACATACCACAAGTCATACATTCATATATTTAGGTTTGTACATATGCATGCACACACACATATGCATGTTTGTATATATTTAGCAGCCTAATAGAGAGGTATGAGTTGTATGAAATTCTGCCATTTTGCCAAACCTCTTTGTACATCTGAAGCATACCTCTAAGTCTAGAAAGAGCAGAAAAGGTTCTTAAAATCTCCAAACTACATGGAACAAAAAAGCTTGCAAACAATAATGGCCTGATTTGGGGGTATGATACTCCTCCATGGAGTCAAGTATATATACATACACACACATTTATATATATATATACAAAAAATATTTTTTTCAGTAGTTGTTCAAGGAAGGAGTTTATCTACTAGGAAAATCATAAGTATAGATGATCATATATAATATAGTATTCTTATTCCTAGAATTTTACTTTGAGGTTTTGTCTACTTTGTTGCTTATTTTGACAATGTTACTATGCATTAAATAAATTGTGAAGTTTACTTTGTGTGCAGTTTAATGACATGAGAGAACATAGTAAAGAGGGAAAAATGATCTGTATTTAAAGAGAGGATCTAGATTTAAACCCAAGAACTAGCACTTACTACCTTTGTTTGTTTGTTTTTGTTTTTTGACCTTGCCTCCAAATAGAGGTCTTATTTATTTATTTTTATTTTGTTGATTATGAAAAATTTTCCATGATTCCATGATTCTTATTCTTTCCCTCCCCTTTTCTTCCCCTCTCCCATAGCCAACAAGTAATTCCACTACGTTTTACATGTATTATTGATCAATACCTATTCCCATATTTTTTTATATTTGCACTTGGGTGATGGTTTAGAGTCTGCATCCCCAGTCATATCCCCATCAACGCATGTGGTCAGGCAGTTGTTCTTCTTATGTGTTTCTGCTCCCACAGACCTTGCTCTGAATATAAATAGAGTTCTTTCTTAGAAGTACCTCAGAAACATTTTGGATCATGCATTGCTGCTGGTGGATATGTCCATTACAATCAATTGTACCACAGTCTTATCTGTCTCTGTGTATATGGTTCTCCTGGTTCTGCTCCTTTCACGCAGCATCAATTCCTGGAAGTCATTGCAGTTCACACTGAATTCCTCCAGTTCATTATTCCTTTTAGCAAAATAGTATTCCATTACCAACAGATACCACAATTGGTTTAAGTATTCCCCAATCAAAGGACATAATTTAATTTTCCAAATTTTTGGCACCACAAAGAGTGTGG
The DNA here is from genome assembly GCF_016433145.1 of Gracilinanus agilis. Classification (NCBI taxonomy): domain Eukaryota; kingdom Metazoa; phylum Chordata; class Mammalia; order Didelphimorphia; family Didelphidae; genus Gracilinanus; species Gracilinanus agilis. Next base: position 183,403,607 of record NC_058135.1, on the reverse strand, counting down.
CTATAAATAATTTTGTACAAGTCTTTTTCCCTATTATCTCTGGAAACCCAGCAATGGTATGGTTGGATCAAAGGATAAACAGTCTTTTAAAGCCTTTTGGACATAGTTCCAAATTGCTTTCCACAATGGTTGGATCAATTCACAACTCCACCAGCTTTGCATAATGTCCCTATTTTGCCACATCCCTTCCAACATTTATTACTTTCCTTTGCTGTCATGTTATCCAGTCTGCTTGATGTGAGGTGGTACATCAGAGTTGTTTTGATTTGCATTTCTCAAATTATAAGAGATTTAGAACACTTTGTCATGTGCTATTGATAGTTTTGATTTGTTTATCTGAGAATTGGCTATTCATGTCCCTTGCCCATTTATCAATTGGTGAATCAATTGATTTTTTGTACAATTGATTTAGTTACTTATATATTTGAGTAATTAGACCTTTATTAGAGATTTTTGTTATAAAGATTTTTTTCTGAATTTGTTTCTTCCCTTTTAATTTTGGTTGCATTGGTTTTGTATATACAAAAACTTTTTAATTATTTCATTTTGTAATTTTTTTAACTCTTGCTTGGTTTTAAAATGTTTCCTTTCCAAAGATCTGACAAGTGTACTAATCTGTGTTCACCTAATTTACTTATGTTTTCCTTCTTTATATTCAAGTCATTTACCCATTCTGAATATATCTTGTTGTAGGGTGTGAGATGTTGATCTAAATCTAATCTCTCCCATACTGTTTTCCAATTTACCCAGCAGTTTTTGTCAAATAGTTAATTTTTGTCCCAAAACCTGGGATCTTTGGGTTTATCATACATTGCCTTGCTGAGGTCATTTACCTCAAATATATTCCACTGATCCTCCATTATGTCTCTTAACCAGTACCATATTCTTTTGATGACCACTGTTTTATAGCACAGTTTAAAACCTGCTACTGCTAGGGCCCCCGTCCTTCACATATTTTTTTTCATTATTTCCCTTGATGTTCTTGATCTTTTTGTTCTTCCAAATGAACTTTGTTATAGTTTTGTTTTTCTAATTCATTAAAAAAATTGTCTTGGTAGTTTAATAGGTATGATGTTGAATAAGTAAATTAATTTGGGTAGGATTTTCATTTTTATTATGTTACCTAGTCCTACCCATGAGCAATTAATGTTTTGCCAATTATTTAGGTCTAGTTTTAATTGTGTGGAAAGTGTTTTGTAGTTGTGTTCATATAATTCCTGTATTTGTCTTGGCAAATGGATTTCTAAGTATTTTATATTGTCTAGGGAAATTTTAAATGGAATTTCTCTTTCTAAGTCTTGCTGCTGGGATGTGTTGGACACATATAGAAATTCTGATGATTCATGTGAGTTTACTTTGTATCCTGCAACTTTGCTAAAGCTATTGATTATTTCCACTAGCTTTTTAGTTGATTCTCTAGGATTCTTTAAGTGGACCATCGTATCATCTGCAAAGAGTGATAACTTGATCTCTTCATAGTCTATTTTAATACATTCAATTTCTTTTTCTTCTCCAGAATTGCTACTGCTAGCATTTCTAGTACCACATTAAATAGTAGAGGTGATAATGGGCATCCTTGTTTCACTCCTGATCTTATTGGTAAGGCTTCTATTTTGTCCCCATTGCATATGATGCTTGCTTATGGCTTTAGATATACTGTTTATTTTTTTAGGAAAGGCCCTTTTATTCCTATATTTTCTTGTGTTTTCAATAGGAATGAGATTTATATTTTATCAATGGCTTTTTCTGCATCTATTGAAATAATCATGTGATTTTTGTTGGCTTACTTGTTGATATGGTCAGTTATATGGATGGTTTTCTTAATATTGAACCATCCTTGCAATCCTGGTATAAATCCCACCTGATCATAATGAATAACCCTCATGATCACTTGCTGGAGTGTTTTTTGCTAGTATTCTATACACAATTTTTGCATCAGTGTTCATTAAGGAGATATGTCTGTCATTTTCTTTCTCTATTTTTTATCTGTCTGGCTTTAGAATCAGTACCATATTTATATCATAAAAGGAATTTGGTAGACCTCCTTCTTTGCTTATTTTTCAAATAGTTTGTATAGTATTGGGATTCATTGTTCTTTTAACATTTGATAGAATTCACTTATGAATCCATCTGGCCCTGAGGATTTTTCATAGGGAGTGCTTTAATGGCTTGTTCAATTTCTTTTTCTGATATGGGGTTATTTAAGTATTCTATTATTTGTTCTGTTAAACTAGGCTATTTATATTTCTGTAAATATTCATCCATATCACCTAGGTTGATATATTTATTGTCATATAATTGGGCAAAATAGATTTTAATGATTGTCTTAATTTCCTCTTCATTAGAGGTTAGGTCTCCCTTTTCATCTTTGATACCGTTAATTTGGTTTTCTTCTTTCATGTTTAAAATTTTGATCAATGCACTTTGTCTATTTTATTTGTTTTTTTTTTCAAAATACCAGCTTCTAGTCTTATTTATTAATTCAATAGTTCATTCACTTTCTATTTTATTAATTTCTACTTTAATTTTTTGGATCTCTAATTTGGTTTTCATCTGGGGATTTTTAATTCATTCATTTTAAGAACTACAGAATAGTTTTTGCCTGAAGCTACTTTTCAAGTCTCTGTGCCTTCTACAGTGTGCAGTCATACTGTAAGAGGGAAATTTAGGTATTTTATAGATATATATTTAAAACGTGGCCACCAGGAATCAACAGTTCAGATTGATTCCGTAATTAAATCAGACCCAAGTCAGCATTGGATTTAGGCAAGTTTATTTACAACTAGGAAGGTAAAAGTATAGAAATAAAGAGAAAGGGAGAGGCTAGTCCAGGCCTGGTTAGGCCTGGACTAGAGAAAAGGTTAAAAGGCTAAGTAAATGAAGCTGCAAGCCACAAGGCCCAGCAACCCTGCTTAAGGCAGAGTTTGGAAGAGGTCTAGATAGGCCAAGGAAGTCAGCCTAACTTACCCACGTGACAATACAGAGTAGAAGCGTTCTGAGGTCTCAAGGGAGGTCCATCAGCACCAAGTTCAGGGCAGGAACTGCCTCCACAGGAAGTAACCCACTTACTTAAAGAGATAGTGTCTTTTGTCACTTCCTGTGGGTCCACCTCTAATTCAAGCGGACAAATGGCAGTCTCTACATTGATTTGGACTGCCCAAAGGGCAGTCCCTTGTTCTTGATTTGTTACTTATTGTCACGTGTGGGTAACTCGTCTCCCCTCCCCACTAAGGAAGGTGAGAAATTACATCATTTCTACAGCTAGGATGAGTAGATTTTTGACTATGAATGGCTAGAGTTAATTCTATTTACACTATACTCTGTTCTATCTCTGTGCCCAAAATCCACACTCTTCAGCCTCCTGGGGTCCCAAGTCTAGCTGTTCTCAGGGATAAGTCCCTGGTGTTCTTAGTCAGCTCCCAAGAACAGAGAGATTGCTCCTTGCTTGCTCTGATTCTGGTGTGCTGACTCTGACTCTGGGATGCTGACTGTGACTCTGAGACCATAGGTGGGTTGGGAGAGGGTTGATCAGCTTGTGTTTTGGAGGGAGCTATTTCACCCCTTTACAGGTTGCAAATACCCAAATCCCAAGTACATTCAATGCTGCACCTACTGTGGAGCGTCTCTGTTCTTCTAAACTTTTTTTGTCCTTTTGACGCACTCTGAATTGGTGGTGAGGAGAGGAAGATTCCTACCTCTACACTGCAGCCACCTAAACCTGGAAGTCACTACCTTTGTAACTTTGCTGAAATCTGGTCTCACTGTGCTTCAGTTTTCTTATATGAAAATGTAGACAATGGGCTTGATGGCCTAGAGGTATCTTTCAGATGTTAATTTATGACCTTATGATTTTATAACATGAAGGACATATAGTGGGTGCCCATATGAAATAGTTAAATATATAATTATTACATGCCTTCATCTTCCTTTCCCTCTTCCCTACAAATTTTGGCAGCATTGATTACCTATTTCAAGAGTTGGCCCAAAATTGAAAAGAATGAGAAAAGCTGGATTGAATTACCTTTGTGAAATTACCTAGTAATTTTAAATACCCCAAGTTTCTCTATTTAAAAAAGTTTCCTCACCAATGTAACTATCAATAATATGTAAATCAGTCTTGACTGACCACACATGTTAAAACCAGTGGAAATGCGAGGTAGCTACTGGGTGGGGGAACAGATTGAGGGGGTGAAGGGTAAAGTAAAAACATGAATTATGTAACCATGGAAAATTTTTCTAAAAATAAAAAAATTTTTAAAAGTTTCCTATATTTAAACATCAGTATTCTAGTGATGCTATGTACTTCTGAGTCATGAACCACCTGGCAATGAAAAACTAAAATTAAAAGCCACCTAAAGTGAGAGAGGAATAATGAAGAAAAAACATGCACTTGTAGATTGGTTCCTGAGGAAATAGGTCCCTATCAACTGTGGTCACTCCAGGGAAAGTGGAGTACCTACCTTCTACCACAGGAAGTGGGTGGGGGTGAGGATGATTGTGGACTATGAGCTTTAATTTTTTAGTGTCAGAATAGCTGGCAGTCTCTTTTTGGAACACTGAGATCATTCATGGGCTGATGTTTGAGCAGGAGACTTGGGCTATATCTATCCTGGAATATTAAACTGGAATAATTAAATAATGTATAATAAATTAATGTATACAATGCATTAATGGGGACTGTTTGCAGATCTTAAAATTCTTCCTTTTTTCCCTGCTGATATTTTAAAATGTCTATTGAATCAGTGTTCTACAAAAGTAAAAAAAAATCTACATAAAGCACAACAAAACAGAAAAACACAATCACATGCAAAAAAGTCTTTCAGCCTGAGGTAACATATCCCAAGGAAATAAAAACCCTGAGACTTCAGCAAAAAGCCAATAATTAAGTCTCTTTTCTTGACCACTAAAAACTTAAAAAATAATTAAATATGTGCAAGTAAAGGATAAAGAACCCAACATTTAATAGCTACTATATGGATAGCAAAGTCTCAAACTGAAAGAACAGTATAGTAAAAAAACCCTCTACTTCAATAATAGCAAAGGAATATAATAAATGGCTACAAGTTCAAAAAGAGCTTTTTGAAGACCTTAAGAAAGACCTCAAAAACCAAATGAGAGAAGTTTTGGAAAAATCAGGGGAGGAAAAATATTACTGGACAAAAGCCCAGACCTTATCAGAAAATTTGATATGTAAGGAACACATAAAATATGAAATGTAAGCAAATCGAAAAGTCAAATTGTTTGATTCCTGTATGGGAAAATGCCATCTATGGTCCCTAAGAATGGCATCATTGCATAGGTATTTTGAAGGGGCATGTAGGGATAGAAGACTCAAGGTCAAGGTGTATGTAATGGAATGAGCCAAAATGGCCTAAAAGACCAGAAAGAGGTAGGCTGGAACAGCTATTTCATAGGGAAGAAGAACTGCCATGGAGAAGAGGAGTAGGAGTTGGAGGGCTGATGGTATTAGAACCCAACTCTTATTTGACCTGGGATAAAAAGAGAACTGTATACAAAATTGGAAGGGTAAAAATCTTAATGTACAGAGAAACATGAAGGAAGGGAGATGGAATAAGGGAATGAAGAGACTGTGAGTCCCCTTGGGGAACTAGGGAATAAGAGAAGGAAATGTGGATTAAGAGAATGGATGGCAAGACAATAAGTAAAGAGAGGGGAGAGAGGGATACCAAGAGGGGAATACATATCAAGAGTAGGGGAGTAAGATGAAGGGTAAGGAAGAGATTTTTAGGACAAGATTGTGGAGGATTTTTATAAATGAACACATCAAGAAGTAAAATGGCACAATGGGTGGGAGGGATGAAGGGATTTTTGGACAGGTGGATAGAATAAGAATTAAAAGGGATGAGAGGCAAAGGAAGGACCTTTGTAAAGATGGGCTAATTTGGAACTAAGAGGGCAAAGGATGAGGATAAGGGAAGATTTTTGAGAAGGGGTTGGAATTATAGAGTTTTTGGTCAAAGGAAATTGGACATCTGAGGAAGAGTATGACAGAAAGAAAGGAAGAAGAGGACAATCAGTGAAGAGGTACAGAGAAGATGGAAAGACACAACTAGTGAGTATGACATTGAGTGTTAATGGGATGAATTCACCAATAGAAAGAAAATCCATAGCAGAAAGTACCAAAAACCAGTACCTGATAACATGTTGTTTACAAGAAACACATTGCAAATGAGAGACAAACATAGAGTGAAGGTAAGGAGCTAGAACAGAATATAATATGCCTCAGCTGATTCAGAGAAGTCAGGGGTAGCATTCATGATCTCTGACAAAGTTTGATCTAAAATTGATATAATTGGAATGGATGAACAGGGTAACTGTATTATGTTGGGGGTGGTGATAATGAAGCATTATCAATATTGAACCTGTACTAATATCGAATTGTACAAAGAATTGTATCATCCAGATTTTTAAAAAAATAACAACACTAAATGACATACACATGGAAAGGGATAATAAAATGATAGCTGGGAACTTTAATTTTCCCCTCTCAAAATTAGATGTATCTAACCAAAAAATAAATAAGAAAAAACATTAAGGACATGAATAGAACCCTAGGTAAGTTAAATATGATAGATACCTGGAAAGCCCCTACACACTTGCATGTGACTAGTAGTAGATCTAAGCCGGGGTATACACATAATCCAAATGTAGTTTCTAGTGGGACAGCAATGGTTTAGAAAGCATATATAATCTGCAAAAGTATTAATCCTCATCATGTTATGGAAATAATTGTACATTTCTGAGGGGTTGTGGTATTGGAACAAATGTTCCACTGGATATGACCAAGATGTAAAGATTTTATTTTTGAAAGGGTATGGTTCTGCCAATAGATTGTCTCTGTTGTCTAAAGAACAATCCAATTAAATATGTCCCTGTTAATGTATATTAACTATGAACCAGATGGGTTAAGTTGACCAAATTAAATGTTGATCGGAACATGAAGAAACAGACTTGATAATACATTGCTAGAGCAGCTATGAATTTTTTTAGGAAACAAGATGGAAATATATTTTAAGAGCTATAAACTTGTTCATACTCATTGACCTAAGGATTCCATTACTAGTATTAGTCCCTAAAAGCAAAATTGAGAGGGCATAAAGCTGTGTAGTTATGAAAATATTCATGGAAGTTTTGTTTGTAATGACAAAATAATTGGAAATAACCTAAATGCAATGATTTGGAGAAATGGCTGAATAGATTATAATATTTGAATGTAATGGATTGTATTATGTTTAGAAATGAAGAATATTGGAAACATAAAATAAGGGAAATACATAAAGAGATGAAAATAATAAAGAGAATAGAATAATACACCTTATTATTGCATTTAAAAAATAACCACAAAATCAAGAGAAAAAGTTACTCAAGTAAAACAAATACAAAGGAAACTCATAAGTAGAGGCTGTTTACATTAGCATGGATATATAATTTACATATTTAAACAAACTGTAAACAATGTAGACTTTGTGGTTTTTCATATACCTTTTAAAATGCATTTTTTCACTTAAATATTTTTGGTGATAGTGGTAGTTTCTAAGTATATAATTAAGAAACTAAAAAAGAGCTTAGCAATGACATAGTAAGCTCTATATAATGTTTCTATCATTATTGGTAAAAAGAAAAATCAAAATAAAGATGTAAAGAGAGGGGAAGAAATCCTTTCATTGTCTATTCCTCCCCACAAAAAAAGGTTTCTTCTGAATCCCAAAAGACAAAGGAATTCCAATATAACCACAATTTATTGGTAGGTACCCTTAGGATTTATTTGAGCACTAGCTCTGGAATCAGAACATCCAAGTTCATATACTACCTGGGACACTCATTGTGTAGCTTTGGGCAAATCACTGAATCTCCCTGGACCTCAGTTTCCTCATCTGTAATAAAAGACGACTTAATAATTTAGAATGTGAAGTAACTTTTGGTTAAATATCTATAATAATAGATAAATGAAGATTTTCCAAGGATATGGAACATTTATTTTTAGTTTAAAAAAGACAACATGAATTAATAAAGACATTATTTTAGCAGTATCTCATTGATGATAAGATGTTGCTCTTTCATTTAATTTGCTACAAATTTTGCACATCTGACAGCTTAATGATGAAATAAAGATTCTCTTCTAAGAAATTTAAAATGATCTACACCTATCAATAAAGACAATGAGTGTAAAATATAAATATTTGATCACTTAATACCAGGTGTTTGTATTTCAATGAACAAATATTCAGTGCTCTCTTAATTAAATTATTAAAATTACAAATTAGGATGACAATTTTCATTTAGCTCAATGGATAGAATGGGAGTCAAAGGTAACTTGAACTACTCTTCCCATTTGAAACTTTTAAAACACTGTAAATTATATCTAGGTAAATGGTGTCTATTTATATAATACATTTAACAATTTTACCTGTTTATTTGTCATGGCATTAAAAAAATAACAAATCAGTTACTTTGCCTCAATTTATCATTAATACTGGTATACTGGTCAAATCAGTCATGATTACATCCATTTGACACTAAAAATAACTGGAAACCAGCCAACCAAATCAGTTTTGAATGACATAAAAATAACATTTGGGATAAAAGAAATGTAGGCATAACAATTTGTGTGTCTGAAGGTTTTCACTGTTTTGAAATGGTTGTGTTGGAATAGAAAAGATCATTTTTATGTTATAATGAAAAAGATAAAGAAGTGTATCAATAATTTATGGGTTTATCTTACACAGGGTTAGGGAGTAGGTGACAGGTAGGCTTAGTGCCAAGGACAGATGTTGGGATGAAATGGGACCTCTTAAGTCACTGAACATCTAACAACAAGTTTTACTTTGTCTTAACACAACAAGGATATATATATATATATATATAT
>NC_058135.1:183352798-183394340 GCF_016433145.1 Gracilinanus agilis | reverse complement strand
ATATATATATATATATATATATATATGATACTGTGACATTGAGTTTTTCTAGATGGACTCCTTTTATCTCAATATTAAAACTTATTTTGTTTACCAAGTTATCTTGAATTGTATCCAGACATTCAACAAGTCAAAAGAGCTCCCCTCTCTTCCTTTGCCCTGACCTTTTTTTCTCTCTGTTGACCCCCCCTCCTATTCTCTTTACCCTCTTCTGTCTCTTCCTCTTTCTTTCCTCTCTCCTTTCACCTTCTCTTTGGAAATTCAAGGGAATCCTTTACTTATTCTATTTATCTAAAAGCATTAATACAACCCTGCTCAGCATGAAAGGATGAACTGGGCAGCTGAAGGAATGATATATTCAATGTTCTTCTTCCCAAGGGTATTTTTGTTTCAGGTTGCAGTCTTTACTCCAATTTTCTATTTGCTTGGATATATACATTTTCTACCTTAAAACATAATTCTCTTCATCTCTGTTCTTTGAATGTTTCTTCTCTGTATGACTGTGGAATATATAAATTAGTTTTTGCTATTGTTTGTGTATTTTTTGTAATTTCATTTTATCATTCTGAGAAATGCCCTTCCCCTATCAATCTCTCTCTCTGCAATTACTTCTTTTATTCTATATGTATCTTGCATGTATCTTTACCCTTATATTTACACTGTGCTAATTTTTAACTGATGATTAACACAAAGAAAACAGGTTCTCCACCAGCCAGCATCACACCATCAATCTGTGGAACATTCAGTTATAGCAAATGGAGACATTATGAATGATATACATAAGTCAATTTACCATGGTTGTATACTTTCCAGGGATGTACATAGATGAGGTTGACACATGCATTCCCATATCTAACTCAAAGTTTGGGAGTCTCCTCCAAAGAAAAGGTGTGGGAAAGAAAACATTTCAGTTTCCCTACTAAACTGAAGGTCTATTGAGAGATTTTGCTGATCTTATTGTTATATATTTATAAAACCTGATCAATCTACCAGTGCCATGCTAGAAAACTGAATTTCTTATATGTGAATTGCCTTAAGAAGATTTTGATGAATATCACAAAAGATAAGATACTGTAACAGTTAAAAAGATTGTGGTTGCTGATTAGGATTATTAGACATTAAATTATGAGGCTGTTAGGAGCTTCTAACAATTTGGTTTAATAGAAATATAGTAAAAATAGGGAAAGGTAGAAAGGAGGAGGTAGAAAATGCTGCCTAGCTAAATACTCTAAGTGCCAATCTGATGGGATACAGCTCACCACCAACAAAAGCTCTCTATCTCCAGCCTGGAGTCTCTGTAGTTTCTTCAGCAAGAGTCTTATCAACCCAAGAGAGAGTTCCTTTAGTCAGAATTGGAGTCCAAACACGAGTGCCTTCAGAGCTCCACTGAGAATCTGAATGCATATCTCACCAGCCCACAAGAGTGTCTCCAACCAAGCTTGTCACCAACCAAAAGAGGGTGTGAGCCGCCAAGACTGAGCCTCCAAAGAGAATCTCACCAAAGAGAGTGTCCCTATGAAGACAGTCTGCTGCCAAAGGAGTGTATACTGGTGAAGAGGCTGACCCACACAAAGAGGCTTTCCCATAGGAAGAGCCTTGTCTAGCACAAAGAGAAGACTGTGAGTGGTCCCTGGGTTCCACTTATAAGCGGTTTTCTCCAGCCATCAGCTCTCCCACTCACATCTCAGGAACCAATCATAGTTTCTGGCGCTGTCCAGGGGGCAGTACCTGTGAGATCCACCTCTAGTTTCTGAGGATGTGAACTTTTATCAAAAGGATCTTCAAGTTCCTGACTAAGTTAGAAAGGAGGGGAATTCTAAGTTTATTGATTGATCTAGTAAAAAGTTGCTGATTGATTACATTAAAAGACAAAAGGAGGGTAATTCTATTTTCAGAGTACCAGACAAGTCCTTTCTTGAACTGAACTGCCAAGCATCTATGTTAATGGTCAGTCATCTATTTTATTGTTTGCAATGTTCTCTTGGTTCTGCTCATTTCACTTTGTATCACTTCATATAAATCTTTCAAAGATTTTTGTGATCACTTTATTATCTCTTATGGTGCTATAGTATTCCATCTGGCTCTGCTAATTACTCATTTTGCCAAAAAAATTTTTAAAAGTGTATTCCAGGACTCAACAAATCATGCATGTAGTATCTTCCAACAGAATATGAACTCCTTAGGAGCAGAGTATACATTACTTTTTTATTTGTATACTCAGAATTTAGTCTAATCCTTTGCATAATCTTAAGGATCAATAAATGTTTTATTCATTTATTCATTTGTATAGCTGTTTTCTTTGATGGGAAGAACAATTACTCAAAATTTCACATCTCTCCTGGGAGAAATAGTGTTGACCAGTCTTTGGGAGGTGAAAGATACCGTTCTTATGGCTTTTGGATACAAGAAATTATGAATAAAATTCTAACATCTTTAGAGAGAAATCCATGAAGGTAGAAAAAAAACCAACTATAGAAGAGCTGGGACCAGGAAGCCTGGAACAATATGTATACTCTTTCAAAGCTATAAGTGAGAAGACCAGAATCTTTTCTTTTCCAAACTCTTGCCAATTCCATTCTTCCCAACTCAAGGAGGAATAATTCATGAGAAGAATTTTATGTAAATATTAGATTTGAACCCCAGGTTGCAAAAATAACAACTGGGAGTCTCCATTTCTGTTCTTAGAAAATGAGTGATGGATGATCTTGAAGAAACTTCCCAGATATGATGTGACTTAATAGTGATAGGAAATCTATCCTGAATACTCAAGGGAAGCGGCGCAAGCATCTATCAAGTACCAACTATGGTCAAGTCACTTTAAAAGACAACATCCTTATGAGTAAGATCTCTATTTAATAGGTGAAGAAACTGAGACTCCTAAGATCTACTAAAGAAGTTCCTAATTAGTGTCAGAAGCTAGATTTGAATTCAGTTCATCTAGACTCTAGATCTATTAATTTAGTTACTGCTTCAACAAACTGCCTCTAAAAATAGCACCTTAAAACTTTGATAGCTAATACAATTAGGGTAGGACTATTTTTATGTAGATAAAGGCAGCTCTGATGGGCCAATTAACTTTGTCAGATTGATTTCCAACCAAAGTAATCTGAGAACAAAGTCCTGAAAAAAGCAAATACAGCAAAAGTGCCTGAAGAATGGATTATTTAATTGGATGAATCTATGGTAAAAAAAAGGAGCCTGGACTGACTTCCTCTCCTTCAGAGCTTTACTTGTGCTTGACCCTCTTTATTCCACCTGCATTGAAAAGGGCTTTTTGTTCATAAATCCCCATCTCTTTGGACATTTGAATGCTAATTTCTCCCCTTCAAACCCCAGAAAATTTCATTTTCCAAGGTGAAGTGCAATGACTATAATGACAATAATCTCTGGATGATTACACAAGACCAAGAAGAGAAGTTATTTATTTTGATGAATATGTGCTCTAACTGAAAAAAATTGTTATGATTTGGCATAAAACACTATAAAGAATAATTTGGTTACTATGATTTAAAATAATTAAACTCTCAGCTTGAATGCTCTCTTTAGCTTTAATGAATTTTCAGCCTTTTCTCCCTCTCTTTTTGTTTTCCCTCTAGCACATTTCTCCCCATTTGAAATCATGAAGACCAAGAACATTATTAAATGCATTGGCTTTCATCTTCACTTACAATTCTATGAATAGTCTTTAAAATTGACAAGTAGACAAGGATAAAGCTCACTCCTACAAGTAAGTACACAGGAAAATGCTGAAGCCAATAGGAAACAGAAAAGGACTTTGATAAAAATCTAAGGATCTCTGCAGGGTTACTTAGCCTCAGAACCTTTTCTAATTCATATAAATTATCTTTGAACTATTCCAGTCACTTAAATAGCTAAGAAAATAACTGCAGGGCTTATATACAGATGATTTTGTGTTTTTGATATATTAAGAGGTACTTGTTGTCAGAGACATAAAAAGCTGATTCCCAACAGCATAAATATATTGATAATTTTTTAAAGCGTATGTATTTTTAGCTCCAACAATTTGAGCATATTTTCCTATGTTAAAATTGTTTATAAGAAGAGAAGTGAAGTCAATCCTTGAAGTTACCGGGTACTCAGAAAGGGAGGTATGTGGATTTTTTTCATGATCTTACATGAAAAATAAAGAGGTTTTTGCAATGTTGAGGGTGGAAAAATAGACTAAAGATAGTTTATTGTGGAGAGAATCCCAGAGAATTTCAGATAACATATACAATCTCCCAACATGGAGTGCCAGAATCACTCACCAGATATCAAGGGGACCCAAATAGTCACCTTAATTGCTGAAAACTCAACATGATAAGCCTGTGATACAATTAATCAGTAGGAAAAAAAAATTACCTACTGAAAACACTAACCTGCCTGGAACCAAGTTTCATCATCAAAAAAAAATGAAGTTGTTGGACAATATAATTTCTAAGATCTATTCTTGCTGTTCATTATCAATTGTAGTATTTCTTTACTTATGAAATATGAGTTTATTGACATCCTACCATGTTCATTGCTCTGAATTATAGATTTGTATTTTTTGTCAAGTATCAATGCATTTCAATGATTGAATGGAATGCTAAAAAATAAGAATTTTGACTATTTCATTATCAAAATAAAGTTCCCCTTTTAAAAGCTTTTCCATTAAGAGTGATTTGTGAATTTGAATTAATCAAAGAATTTTCTTGGCCAAATGTGGTAGATGATGGGAATATATTAATAATAATAAAAGCCTCTGCTCTCAAAAAATTACCTTCAATCAGAGGAAACATTGTTTATAATATGAAATATTGAATGAGATGACCTTTCCTATAAAACAGAAGCAAATAGCAGAGTGAATTAGAAAACAAAATCCTACCACATGTTGTCAACAAGAAACACACATTAACCTGGTAGACATACACAGGGTTAAGGTCAATGGCTGGAGCAAAATCTATTGGGCTTCAATTGAGAAAAAGAGGGCAGGAGAGTGGCAGTCATGATTTCTGATAAAGCCAAAGTAAAAATAGATCTGATTAAAAGAGATAGGGAAGGTAATTACATCCTGATAAAAGGCAGTATAGACAATGAGGAAATAACAGTACTCAGCATGTATGGACCAAATGGTATAGCATCCAAATTTCTAAAAGAGAAACTGAAAGAGCTCAAGGAGGAAATAGATATTAAACCTATGCTAGTGGGAAATCTAAATATTCCTCTTTCAGATCTCGATAAATCAAAAAAAATTAATAAGAAAGAGATAAGAGAGGTGAATGAAATCCTAGAAAAATTAGATTTAATAGATATGTAGAGAAAAAATAAATAGGGACAAAAAGGAATACACCTTCTTTTCAGCTGCACATGATAAATTCCATTTAAAATCAGCCTAGACAATATAAAATACTTAGGAATCTATCTGCCAAGACAAACACAGGAATTATATGAACACAACTAGAAAACCCTTTCCAAACAATTAAAACTAAATCTAAACAATTGGAAAAACATTGACTGCTCATGGGTAGGACAATCTAACATAATAAAAATTACCAAGCTACTCAAATTAATTTACTTATTTAGTGCCATACCTTTCAAACTACCAAAAAACTTTTTTACTGAATTATAAAAGACAATAACAAAGTTCATTTGGAAGAACAAAAGACCAAGAATATCAAGGCAAATAATGAAAAAAAATATGAAGGATGGTGGCCTAGCACTACCAGATTTTAGACTGAACTATAAAGCAGTAGTCATCAAAACAATATGGTATTGGCTAAGAGACAGAAGGGAGGATCAATGGGATAGACTAGGGGTATGCCACTTCAGCAAGACAGTCTATGATAAACCCAAAGAACCCAGCTTTTGGGACAAAAACCCACTATTTGATAAAAAACTGCTGGGAAAATTGGCAAACAATGTGGGAGAGATTGGGTTTATATCATCATCTCACAGTCTACACCAAGATAAACTCAGAATGGGTGAATGACTTGAATATAAAGAAGGAAATTATAAGCAATTTAGGTGAGAACAGAATAGTATACCTGTCAGGTCTCTGGAAAAGGAAAGATTTTAAAACCAAGCAAGAGCTAAAAAACATTACAAAATGTAAAATAAATAATTTTGACTACATTAAACTAAAAAGTTTTTGTACAGACAAAAGTAATGCTACCAAAATTAGAAGGGAATCAACAAAATGGGAAAAAATCTTTATAACAAAAAACTCAGACAAAGGTCAAATTACTCAAATTTACAAAGAGCTAAATCAATTGTACAAAAAATCAAGCCATCCCGAAATCAATAAATAGGCAAGGTACATGAGTAGGCAATTTGCAGATAAAGAAATAAAAACTATCAATTAGCACATGAGAAAGTGTTCTAAATTGCTAATTAGAGAAATGCAAATCAAGACAACTGTGAGGTATCACCTCACACCTAGCAGATTGGCTAAAATGACAGCAGGGGAGAGTAATGCTTGTTGGAGGAGATGTGGCAAAATTGTGACATTAATGCATTTTTGGTGGAGTTGTGAATTGATCCAACCATTCTGGATAGCAATTTAGAACTATGCCCAAATGGCTTTAAGAGACTATCTGCCTTTTTATCCAGCCATAGCACTGCTTCGTTTATACCACAAAGAAATAATGAGGAAAAAACTTGTACAAAAATATTTATAGCGACACTCTTTGTGGTTGTAAAAAAAATGGAAAATGAAAGCATGTCCTTCGTTTGGGGAATAACTCGACAAATTGTGGTATCTGTTTGTGATGGAATACTATTGTGATCAAAGGAACAATAAACTGGAGGAATTCCACATGACCTGGAATGACCTCCAGTAATTGACACAGAGTGAAAGGAGCAGAACCAGCAGAACATTACACACAGAGACTGATACACTAAGGAACAATGGAGTATAACAGACTTCTCTACTAGCAGCAATGCAAGAATCCAGAGCAAGGCTGAGGGACTTATGAGAAAGAAAACTAGCCACATTCAGAGAAAGAACTGTGGGAGGAGAAACACAGAAGATAAACAACTACTTGAATACATGGGCTGATGGGGCTATTATTGGGGATGTAGACACTAAAAGATAACTCTAGTCCAACTATCAATAATATGGAATTGGGTCTTAATCAATGATACATGTAAAACCCAGTGGAATTGTACATCAGATAAGGGTGGTTAGGGGGTTTTGAGGGAGAGGGAAAGAACATGAAGCATGTAACTATGGGGAAATATTCAAAAGAAAAATTCAAAAAAGGAAAAAAAATTTTCCATGGTTAAATGATTCATGTTCCTTCCCTTCCCTCCTTCCACACCCCCTCCCATAGCCAAACACACAATTCTACTGTGTTTTATATGTGTCATTGATCAAGACATATTTCCATAAATATAACTTTAAAAGTCTTACTTAACTATAATGGGGCTAGAATTAAAATAGGGCATAACCCCCCCCAAACAAAATGTGTCTATTCATATCATAGCTCTCATAAATTGTTTCAAGACTTCCTTCTTTGTTTTTGGATAGTATACATAAACCCATCCACTACCTGGGCAGGTCTGGATTCATAGAACTAGAACATTCCAACCTTAGCATATTCAACCTTATTCGGGGTTTTAATATTAAGTATATTGAGAGGGAAATGAATTTCCCTAATTCACTACTTAAGTTACCAAGCCAGTCTGTTTTCTGGTCAACACTCATAAGTTAAAATATCAACATATTGTATTCCATTTACACAATAAGCCACATAAAACAATTGTCATTAAAGATAACCCTTTAATTAGCAATTAGGGCAAAAGAGGTAAACATTTAGAGAGCTTAATATATCAAATAATATATCAAAGAACATGCATAAAAAATAAAATATATTGCAATATGCTTATGAACCTAAATCATGCTATTCCACCAAATATAGTTAATATCTGTAGTGAAGAGCAGGCAATCATTTCCATGAAATTGACAGGACAACACACAAGGGAGAAACAGCTCATGTGCTCTATACTGTAGGCTTCTTTGTTATTGGTCAATTTAGATACCTCTGTAATACATATATTTGATTTTCTGTTCATTGAGCACCAGAGTACCTGTCACATAAGAGGTAGTTTAAAATTAATTGGTGACTACTGTTTTATTCCTTGATTGGCTGTTAACTATCATCCTTAAAAAACTTTTTTAGAAAGTGTTAGCTCTTATTGTGAATAGTAGTTCTCTTTAAGCTGAAAAAAAAAACTGACAAAGTTGATCAAATTAAATCTCTCTGTTATTCAGATCAGACCAGCCACTTATTCAGCTATCTGTATGCTACATTCTCAAAACTGAATGGAACCCATATAATTCAGGTAGTCTTTTGAGCCATCCCACAAGGATCCTGAAACAAGTATAAATCTCCTCCCCTGCTTTTCCTTCTCAAGTCAAAGGTGGCAGTAGGTATAACACTCAAGACATCAAGCTCTTTGAAGAAGCTTCACCTTTCTCTAACTCAGGTAGAAATGAAAGACAAGAGAAGTCAGTGTAACTATTGGCCATTGAGATCAATTCTATCTTTGAATAATAATCACTCACTAAAATCTACTTATAAGCTGATTGCTTCTAACTAGGAAAGTGACTACAGAATAGCTTTTTCTACCCTTCTCCTATGTTTTCACTTCTCAATTTCCTCTTATACTGAGTTCCCATTTCATCCTTTTCTAGACTATTTTTTAATGAGAGACACCTGATTTTTCTGTAATATATATATGTATATATAATACAGCTATAAAGGCTTCAACACTCCTCTATCTCTTTAGTACTTCTGAAACTGTGTTTTCTTATAATATATGAAGGAGAGAAATAAGTGAAATGTAAGCAAGGAAAGAGTTTTGTAAGAGAAGACCTAGCTGCATGCCAGGAACCACATGATTCTGGATTCTGGGACTCAGAAAGAGTATTTGAGGGGACACCAACCGCCAAGCAGGGAGCTCATGGCTTCCTGTCTCTTGAACTGACTGGAGGTCTTGGCTTCCTGTTCATTGGAGCCGAGGAACGTTAAGATACCTTCTCTCTTTTTGTTCCTGCTTGGATAAAACCAAATTTAAAGGAATTCAAAGTGTTCCTGTATGCTGTGAAGTATTGCCATAGTCTGATGAGAAGATAAATCCAAAGATCTATGAACAGCGAGCTGAGCTGGAACTAAGCAATAACAGTGTTGGTGAGGCCTGAGACAAATTCCAGCCAGGTCCAGCTGGGTTGAACTCAGTCATCACAAGTGCAATCCTGACTATATTTAAAGAACAATTTCATCTTATAAACCAACCTGTGAGTATTAATTATCTTTAGGAGTAATTAGTGAGATTGGGGAATTTTAGCTAGAGATATGCCAGGGGTTAGGGAGCTTCAAGAACACTGAAGAAATTCCCATGAGGGAATTGCAGAAGTGGAAGGTTAGTTAGATTTTATTAGAGCTAGGGAACCCTTGTTCCTTAATCCTCCCTTTCTATCTACTCTTTTGTTTGTTATAAAATTAATCCCTTTTGACCTGAGTACTAACACTGTCTTGAAGATCTTTATAGCACACTGGTCCCAGTGAGTGAAACTATCAGCTTTACTTCACTGTGAGATGCTGAGTGTTCAAATAAACCTCAATATTTCAATATCATCATTATTATTCAGATCATTTTTTAAATGTTCAGATTCATCTAGTTTTAAATAAGTAAAATATCTTCATCTGCTTCTTAAACATAAACTGATCACATATAAAATGAGGCATTACACATTGATGACAATGAGATCTAAGTCTCTCATCTATACCACAGAGCATTGTCTCTCCAAAATTTTCTGAATATATATTTTATTTATATATTATTTTTCTATTCCTATTAGAAATACAAATGTCCATCTGTAATATAGCATATATCATATATCACTCAACACTGTCTCTTCCACTACATAAAAACTTATATCTTTCATCAGTAAATTGTTTTATTTACTTTACAGAAATAATATACCTTGCACAAACTATATCCTCAATATTTGTATTTACTCATTTTTATTTAAGCTCATTAAATAAAGTCTTCTTAGTCTTTCAGCTATCCATGCATATCATGACCAAAACAATTATGTCATTTTCTAGCAGAGTGGCTTTGGTCTAGCATTTCAATTCTTGAATCTATTCTATTTCTTTTTTTTTTTACAAATATTTAATTTTTTTATTTTTAGAAAAAATTTCCATGGTTACATAATTAATGTTTTTACTTTACCCTTCACCTCCTCAACCCCCTCCCCCAGCTAACTCACATTTCCACTGGTTTTAACATGTGTGGTTATTTAAGACTTATTTACATATTATTGATAGTAGCATTGGTGTGGTCATTTAGTGTCTACATCCCCAATCATGTCCTCATCAACACAACTGTTCAAGCAATTGTTTTTCTTCTGTGTTTACACCCCTGTAGTTCTTCCTCTGAATATGGGTATTGTTCTTTTCCATAAATCCCTCAGAATGGTCTTGGGTCATTAAATTGCTTCCAGTACAGACATCCATTGCATTCAATTTTACCACAGTGTATCAGTCTCTGTGTATAATGTTCTTCTGGGTCTGCTCCTTTCACTCTGCATCAATTCCTGGAGGTCTTTCCAGTTACATGGAATTCCTCCAGTTTATTGTCCCTTTGAGCACAATGGTATTCCATTACCAAAATATACTACAATTGTTCAGCCATTCCCCAATTGAAGGGCATACCCTTGCTTTCCAGTTTTATGCCACCACAAAGAGCTCAGCTATACATATTTTTGTGCAAATCCGTTTATCTATGATCTCCTTGGGGCACAATCCCAGCAATGGTATGGCTGGATCAAAGGGCAGGCATTCTTTTATAGGTCTTTGGGCATAGTTCCAAATTGCCATCCAGGATAGTTGGATCAGTTCACAACTCTACCAGCAGTGCATTAACATCCCAATTTTGCCACAACCCCTCCAACATTCACTACTCTCCCCTGCTATCATTTTAGCCAATCTGTTAGGTGTGAGGTAGTACCTCAGAGATGTTTTCATTTGCATTTCTCTAATTATTGGAGATTTAGAACACTTTCTCATGTGCTTATTGATATTTTTTAATTCTTTATCTGAAAATTGCCTATTCATGTCCCTTGCCCATTTTTCAATTGGGGGATGGCTTGATATTTTATACAATTGATTTAGCTCTTTGTATATTTGAGTAATTAGACCTCTGTCAGAATTTTTTTTATAAAGATTTTTTCCCAGTTTTTTGTTTCCCTTCTGATTTTGGTTGCATTGTTTTTGTTTGTACAAAACCTTTTTAATTTAATATAATAAAAATTATTTATTTTACATTTTGTAATTTTTTCTAACTCTTGCTTGGTTTTAAAATCTTTCCTTTCCCAGAGATCTGAAAAGTATACTATTCTGTGTTCACTTAATTTACTTACAGTTTCCTTCTTTATATTCAAATCTTTCACCCATTCTGAATTTATCTTGATGTAGGGTGTGAAATGTTGATCTAAACCTAAACTCTCCCATATTGTTTTCGAATTTTCCCAGCAGTTTTCTCAAATAGTGGACTTTTGTTCCAAAAGTTGGGCTCTTTGTGTTTATCATACACTGTCTTGCTGACATCACTTACGCCAAGTCTATTCCACTGATCCTCCCTTCTGTCTCTTAGCCAGTACCATATTGTTTTGATGACTGCTGCTTTATAGTATAGCTTAATATCTGGTACTGCTAAGCCACCTTCCTTCATGTTTTTTTTTCATTATTTTAATTGATATTCTTGATCTTTTTTTCTTCAAAATAAACTTTGTTATATTTTTTCTAATGCAGTAAAAAAGGTTTTTGGCAGTTTGATAGGTATGGAACTAAGTAAGTAAATTAATTTAGGTAGAATGGTCATTTTTATTATGTTAGCTCATCCTACCCATGAGCACCCAATGTTTTTCCAATTGTTTAGATCTAGTTTTAATTGTTTGGAAGGGGTTTTGTAGTTATGTTCATATAATTCCTGTGTTTGTTTTGGTAGATAGATTCCTAAGTATTTTATATTGTCTAGGGTGATCTTAAATAGTGTTTCTCTTTATAACTATTGCTGCTGTGATGTGTTGGAAATATATAGAAATGCTGATGACTTATGTGCATTTATTTTGTATCCTGCAACTTTGCTAAAGTTGTTGATTATTTCTACAAGCTTTTTAGTTGATTCTCTAGGATTTTTTAAGTAGACCATCATATCATCTGCAAAGAGTGATAGCTTAGTCTCCTCATTGCCCATTTTAATACCTTCAAATTTTTTCTTCTCTTATTGCTACTGCTAGTATTTCTAGTGCAATGATAAATAATAGAGGTGATAATGGGCATCCTTGTTTCATACCTGATCTAATTGGAAAGGCTTCTAATTTATCCCCATTGCAGGTGATGTTTGTTAATGGTTTAAGATATATACTGTTTATTATTTTTGGGAAAGGACCTTCTATTCCTATACTTTCTTGTGTTTTCAGTAGGAATGGCTGTTGTATTTTGTCAAAGGCTTTTTCAGCATCTATTGAGATAATCATGTTGTTTTTGTTGGTTTGCTTGTTGATATGGTCAATTATATGGATGCTTTTCCTAATGTTGAACCATCCTTGCATTCCTGGTATAAATGCCACCTGAACATGATGGATAACCCTCTTGATCACTTGCTTGAGCCTTTTTGCTAGTATTCTATTTAAGATTTTTGCATCTATGTTCATTAAGGAAATTAGTCTGCCCAATTCATTAACCTCTGCCCTCCCTAATTTGTTAATATATGCACTCAACGATATAAATTTTCCCCTTAGAAATGCTTTGGCTGCATCCCGTAGGTTTGGGTAAGATGTCTCATCATTGTCATTGTCTTTATTGAATTTATTGTTTCTGTGATTTATTCTTTCACTAAATTATTTTGGAGAATCATATTATTTAATTTCTAATTAGTTTTTGGTTTGCCTCTCCATGTATTCTTACTAATAACTATTTTATTGCATTATGATCTAAGAAGGTTACATTTATTCTTTCTGCTTTTTGCATTTGTTTTCCATGTTTCTGTGCCCTATTACATGGTCTATCTTTGTGACTTTACCATGTGTTGATGAAAAGAAGGTGTATTCCTTTTTGTCTCTATTTATTTTTCTCCATATATCTATTAACTCTAAATTTTCTAGGGTTTCATTAACCACTCTTATCTCTTTCTTATTTATTTTTGGTTTGATTTATCTAGATATGACAGGGGAAGTTTTAGGTCCCCCACTAGTATGGTTTTGCTATCTATTTCCTCCTTGAGCTCCAGTAGCTTCTCCTTTAGAGATTTGGAAGCTATACCATTTTTTAAAAAAAAAATTTTTTTTAAACCCTTGTACTTCGGTGTATTATCTCATAGGTGGAAGAGTGGTAAGGGTGGGCAATGGGGGTCAAGTGACTTGCCCAGGGTCACACAGCTGGGAAATGGCTGAGGTCGGGTTTGAACCTAGGACCTCCTGTCTCTAGACCTGACTCTCACTCCACTGAGCTACCCAGCTGCCCTGGAAGCTATACCTTTGGTGCATACTTATTGAGTACTAGTATTTCTTTATTGTTTATACTGCCTTTTATTAGGATGTAGTTACCTTCCCTATCTCTTTTAACCTTATCTATTTTTACTTTGGCTCTGTCAGAGTTCATGATAGCCACCCCTGCCTTCTTTTTCTCATTTGAAGCCCAAAAGGTTTTGCTCCATCCTCTCATTTTCACTCTATGTATGTCTGTCTGTCTGATGTGTGTTTCTTGTAGACAACATATGGTTGGGTTTTGGTTTCTAATCCACTCTGCTATTTTCTTCCATTTTATGGGCAAGTTTATCCCATTCACATTCAGAGTTATAATTATTAACTGTGCATTCCCAGACATTTTGATTCTCTCTCCTAGTTCTGTCCTTTCTTTTTTCAGTGTTTCCTTCTATACCAATGTTTTGTTTTTAATTAGTTCCTATAATCCCCTCCCTTGTTGTACTTCCCTTTCTCCCCCTTCCCTTCTTATTCCCCTCTTATTGTTCTTTAAAACCATGTGGAGGAGCTCTCCCCCAAGCCCTCTCCCTTCCTAGTATTGCTTCCCTCCCCACCAGTCTGTTTGTTACTCTTGTACTTCTCTATAGGGAGTGAATCAATTCTCTACCCCAATGGACCTGATTGCTCTTCTCTCTTTAAGTTGATTTCAATGCACTTAAGTTTTAACTATTTTCTCTCTCTAACCTCTTTACTCTTAAGGTGTATTGTTATTTTTCCCTGTTGGTCCCATGAGCTTCTTTATGGAATATAAATTTATTCTTTTTTGTTTGTTTTCTTATTTTTCTTATTATTGTCTTCTTCCCCCCCCAGTTTTGTATATATTTATACTTACATACATATATACATATATATTTATATATCTCTTGACATTTCATCCTATACAGTTTGTCCCTGTTCCCTCTCTGTAAACTTCTTCTAGTTACCTGTTGGTAATAATAATTTTTAATATTTTTCAATACCTTCTTTTCTTCTTGGGATATAAATTGATTGAACTTGTTGTGACCCTTAAAGAAAAGAAATTTTTTCTCCTCCCCCCCATTCTCTTATTTACCTTATGTTGATTCTCTTGAGTTCTGAGTTTGGGCAGCAAACTCTCCATTTAAGTCCTGTTTTTTCTTGATGAATATTTGGGATTCCCCCTATTTTATTGAATGACCTTACTTTCCCCTACAATAATATAGTTAGTCTTGCTGGATAGTTGATTCTTGGTTGTAGACCCAGTTCTCTTGCTTTCCAGAATATTGTTTTCCATGCCTTCTGGTCCTTCAATGTAGATGAAACTAGATCCTGTGTTATCCTAACTGTGGTTCCCTGATATCTGAATGACTTCTTTTTAGCAGCTTGTAATATTTTTTCCTTGGTCTAGTAGTTTTTGAATTTGGCTATAATATTCCTGGAAGTTTTCAGTTTTGGATTAAAAGGTGATGTGGGGATCCTGTCGATTTCCACTTTTCCCTCTTGTTCAAGAATTTCTGGGCAATTTTCTCTGATAATTTCTTGTAAAATGCTATCTAAACTTATTCTTTTATCATGATGTTCTGGTAAACCAATAATTCTTAAGTTGTCTCTTCTAGCTCTGTTCTCCAGATCTTTAGTTGAATCAATGAGGTGTTTCATATTCTCCTCAAATTTTTCATTTTTTAAATTTCGTTTAATATGTTCTTGCTGCCTTGTGAAGTCATTTGCTTCTAGTTGTTGAGTTCTGTTTTTTTTAAAGACTGAATTTCATCCCTTGCTTTTTGGTCATCCTTCTCTTTCTCGTCTGATTTTCTTTGTAGATCATCTTTTGCCTTTGCTTCATTTTCAAGCTGGCCAATTCTGGCTTTTAATACCTTATTTTCTTGTTTTAGTTCATGTATTTCCCTTTTCAAATTGTCTTTAGCCTCTCTTGATTATTTTTTGAGTTTCTGAAGTTCTTGAATTAATTGAGTTTTAAATACTTGAGTTAATTGAATTTTGAGATCTTCCAAAGCCTGTGTCCAGTTTGCTGGAACTACTTCCTCTTCTTCTATTTCTGTTTCATTTGCTTTCTTTTCTCTTCCTTGAAAGAAGCTGCCAATTGTCATTTCTTTTCTCTTTTTCTGTGGCTTACTCATATTTTTTTTCCTTCCTTGTTCTGCTAGTTTGAGCAGATATATTTAATGATTTTTGATGAAAGCTGGTAATGGAGGTTTGTAGTTCCTTTCTCTGCCCTCTGAAGACTTCTTGTCTGTTCAATTGTTGGGATTAATCTTCTATTGATTGGATTAATCTTACTGCTTTATCTGCCCTGAGGCTAAAACCTTGAGGGGAGGGAAAAACAAACAGAAAACAAAAAACAACAAAAAAAATGGGATGATAAGAAGGGGCATTTTTGCTGAACTGACCACTCCAGCAGTGGGGTCCCCCTGCACTGTCCGCTGTGTTTGATCTGGTTTTCTTTCCTCTTGAAGCCCTGCATTCTCTATCTCAGTATGAGGAAACCAAGCTGTCTTCAGTTTGGGTTTGGCTCTCTCTAAGCCACCATCTTCTGGGCATTTTTGCTGTGTTTCTCTGGTTTTCTCCTCCAGTCACCTCTCCAGTGCCTGTGTTTGACTCTCTGAGTCTGGTGCCAGCAAGGCCCTCTCTCTCAACTGGTGTGCCCACTGGCCCTGAGATTTCCTGGGCCACTGGAGGCTCTGCACAGCACATGGTGGGGAGGCATCCTGGGATCCTGGGATTCCCCTTCTATGCCCTCTGACCTGACAGTTCAAGAATTGAAGCCTTTTTCTTGGTTTATCTCTGCTGCAGTAGGGTTCCCCCTGCTCTGTCCTGTTATTAGATTTGGTCCTCTTTCTTCTCAAAGTGCATTATTTTCTATCTTGGTGTGTAAGGGTGCTGAGGTTTTAAGATTTTCTCTGTCTACGCCACCATCTTACAGGAAAACCAATCTCATCTATTTCTAGATAAAATGGTTCTATTATCCTATGGGTATGGAAGGAAAAGTATAATTTCCTACCCATCCCCATCTTGACATAATTACAGAAGAAACACACTTCAACTGAATCAACTAATTAATTAACCATTTTAAGTACATTCATATTTGTAAGCAAATGATGTATATCCTATGATCTTTGTATGAGAGATGAATCTTCTCAATTGAGAACAACTAATTAGATAATCATTTAAGCTAATCATAACTCTGGGGGTTTAAATAGCTAGAAGAAGCTTTGAAGCCAAGGCCATGAAAGGGAATTACCCTTCTGGGGGAGGAATTTCTGTTTTCTCCTCCTACTACCACACTCTTTTCTTCCCCAACTTGAGTTGCCATTTTACTAGAATCAGAGAAAGTGAACTAGTAGGAGACAATCTTTCCAGTCCTAAATTATATGCCAATGATAAATACAAAAAGTTTCCTAAGGAAAAAAGATAGCTTTACAGAGCAAGATCCATTTCATTAGGGAAAAAAATCTGGCCATAGACTCAAAAATGGATATATCAAAGGCATTATGTTCCATAAACTTTTTACTATAAATGTATCCTAAATGAGTTCCTCACTGAAATTGTATTCCATGTTTGAGGTACTATTCCCATGGATCTGTGTATATTTGTTAGAGAACTTACTCCAGGCTTTTTTGGTAGAATATTATTTTTTTTTTAATATTTGGCCTTCCATACCACCTTAATAAGATATCCTTTTCTACTAAATCTAATTGAGTAAGCTGGTTTAATTGGTAATTGAGAAGAGTTTTAGTAGTAGATGACAGTTCTGGAAGAGTAATTCCTTAATTATATTTTTAGAACTTTGGGAGGGAAGTAGTCAACCCTATAAAAAACCCAGAGCCAGTTAAGAAAATCCCGGTTATGAGTGTGCGTCCATATTGGAGGAGTATTCCTATAGGGGATACTATACACTAACTTATTTATCCATTGTTGAAACTATGGAAATGTTACCATCACATTTTTTTTACTACTATAATATATTGATTAATGATAGCCCTGTATGATGGGAAAATAAGAATCACTGAAACTCAAAAGACTATTTTAACTTTCTTTTTAAGTGCAACCTTGGTCACTTTATATTGTGTTCTATTCTTACTATTTCTAAGCAAGTTATTTGAATGAAGAAAAAATTTAAATACTAAATAATTTCCAAGTGTTATAAATGTAGTGGGTACAATCAATAATTAAAACAATGACAATAATAACTACTATTTAAATTTATTATTAAACTTAATATATCAAATGTTTCCCAATTACATGTAAAAATGATGACTTTTTAAAAAATGAGTTTTATATTCTCTCCTTCTTTCCCATCCTCCTCTACCCATTGAAAAGAAAATCAATGTGCAATCAAGTATACATATGAAATCATGCGAACCTTACTTCCATATTTGCCATACTGTAAAAGAAAGAAGACATACAAAAGCAAGAAAAAGTTTTAAAAATTATGCTTTAATCTGCACTCAGGGCTCTTCAGTTTTCTCTATGGAGATAGATTTTCCTTTTTATCATGTGTCCTTTGGAATTTTTTTAGATTATTGTCTTGATCAAAGCTCCTAAGTGTTTCAGTTCAGTATTCTTACACTATGCTATGTTCTTTTTGTTTTGCTCACTTCATTGTATCAATTCATATAAAACTTCTCTGTTATTTTTCTGAAACCATAATTTCTTATTGGACAATAATACTTCAACAAATTATATACCATAATACCATTATTCAGCCATGTCCCAATTGATAGTCAGACCCTCAATTTTCAATTCTTTGCTACCACAGAATAACTTAAAATATTATTGTACAAATAGGTCCATTTCAATTTTCTTTCATCTCTGGGATATAGATTTGGTAGAAGTAGTGCTGGGTCAGAGAGTATTAACAATTTTATAGCCTTTTAGAAAGAGTTTTATATTGCTCTCCAAAATATTTGTAATCATTCACAAATTCACCAGTAGTGCAATATTATACCAATTTTTCCATATCTTCCACAGCATATCTTTTTCCTCTTTTCTGTCATGTTAGACACTCTGAAAAGTGTGAGGTCTTATCTCAGAGTTCTTTCAATTTACATTTTTTAATCAATAAGGATTTAAACATTTTTTTCAAGTGCTTAGCATTTTTCATTCTAAGCTTTGATTGACAGCTTTGATTTCTTTTGAAAACTAACTTTTCATATTGTTTGGCCATTTAGCAATTTGGGAATGGCCCTTATTTTTTTTAACATTTGCCTCACTTTCCCTATGTATTTAAGACATGAGGACTTTATCAGAGAATATTAGTATAAAAAAGTCTCCATTTTCCTCTTTTTGTTCTAATTTTTGCTTTAATAGATTTGTTTGCATAAATTTTTTTAACTTTATGTAATAAAATTTAACTACATTACTTTTTTATTATCCTCTCTATAACTTATTTGGTTATAAATACCTCCCATATTCATTCTGACAGGTTCATTTTCCCATGCTCTCTTAATTTCTTACAGCATCACCCCTTTATATCTAAATTATTTAGCCAGTTTGACCTTATTTTAGTTTATTGGGTGAAATGTTGGTTTATACCTAATTTCTTTCAAACTGCTTTCCAAATTTTTTTTAACAATTGTTCCAAAATGGTGAATTATTTTCCCCAAAGCTTGGAACTATGTGTCTATCAAGCACTTAGAATATTATACTAATTTACTACTACATATTGTGTATCTTGTGTGCTTTGAAATGCTTTAAACCTGGGGAGACTACATCTCCCAAGACTCTACTTTAACTTCCTCAGATACCACCCACTTCCTTTGTGGGAGGTATCTGAGAAAGTATAAAAAGAAAGGGAGAGGATGGGTTTGGTCACCTTTTTTGGAGAAGGGAGGAGAGGTGCCTTTATCCTGGAATCAAGAAGAGCCTTTTGCCCCTGAGAGCTTTGGTCCCAGCTAAATGATAGAAATCTAACTGGTAGCCTTCCCAAACCTTTCTTTCTTGACCTAAATAAGCCCAGCTTAAATATCTTTCTAAGTGTAGACTGATTTTTGTTATACTCCAAAGGGCTCAGGTTAATTTTCTCACCAGGGCTGGGGGCTATCCTAGCTACCTTCCTTCCCTTCCTTTTCCCTTCCTTTTCATCTTCATCCTTCCTCTAATAATAAATATATTATATATATTCTTATAAGGTTGTTGAAAATTTACTTCAGGCCTTTCTGATGAAATGTGAGAGAAATAAGATGATCTCTCATGTGAATAAAGCCTGAAGCTGCAATGCAGCACACTGGCCACCCCAAAATCCTCATTGGGACTATAATGCTCCAGAGGAATATTTATAATTAAATAATGCTAGGGATGCCATTCTCAAAGCAATGTGATAATGTGCTGAAAGACCAGATGTTTAGACATAATTTGACTAACTTACACAATCCAATGATGAGATACCCTCCCAATTCATGGATAGGCTTATTGAGCTAAGAGGTAGGTACCTAGGCCTTAATCTTTCTACCAAAAGAGATATCAGACAAATATGACATTAATTTGTTAATAATTCTTGTAGGTTGGTCCAAGACTATTTTAAAACGCATTGCCCAAAATGCCCTGATAGGGATCTTGAAGAATCAAAAAGAACTATTGTATATGTTTCAAAAGGATATACAGAGAAAATGGCAGAAACTAATGATTTATTGGAAACAATACGAGAGGAACTGAAATCTTTATGCGATAAAATAAACAAACAGGAAAGAGGGCATGATACTCCACCAACACCATTTGCCCCTCTCCAAGAGTCTAATTATTGATTCCTGATCTGCCACTTTGGTGAGAAGAAGGGCCATGTAATAATAAATTATAGAAATCTATCCCAGGCAATCAGGAATAATACCTACTGGAATAATAATTTAAGGAATAAAAACTATAGAAACAATAATTTCAGGAACAACAATCAGAATAATAATTCTAATACTTTCAGGGATCACAATTCTAGCAACCATAAATCAGGCAAATAACTCAAACCAAATGATCACACAACAATATCTCATAACTAGAGCTTGTCCCCGAACTACTCAGGGTGCTAATGCCCCTCATGAAGGAGCCCAAGGAACAAAAATTTATGAAGGTGTGCATGGGATGGGGCACAGGAATCAGAGGATACAACCTTTGATTTTCCAGACCCTGATATCTTACTTCCCACCATTGGGTGCCTCCTCAGTTTCCACTTCTTTTCCATTACAAAAAGAGTTGTTTAGCTCAGAGTCCTTCCTCTCCTAGTATAAGTAAGAAACACTTGAAGCCTGCTAATAACTCTCCAAATGACCACAGAACAAAAACACCTCAAGATGAAGACCAGAGCAGTAGAACCAAAAGAACAGATAAAGCAGTGTTTCAGTTCAGAACAAAAACAACAAGAGACAACAAGGAGGACTCATCTCACTGAAGTATGAGAAAGAATACTTAATGGAAGTCAGAAACAGTTTTGTACAAGCAGGAGGAGAAAGAAAACTGTTGACTTGCTTCAGCTTCAGCTGGGTAAGTGTAGAAACCAACTCAATACAGAACAAGCAGCCCTGGGAGAAAAGTGGCCCTGCATAATACACTCAGAGCAGAGGCCAGGTAGATCCACTTAAGACAGGAGGGGGAGGAACTCAGCCCTACAAGGTTCAGTCTTTGTGGAATTGGGCAGATCCCAGCTCCAATTAATTGAACTAAACATCACCAAACCTCCACATTGCAGACCAACCATCACAATATCTGAGACCAAGACATCTGAGCTAACCCCAGGCACAGAATGAGCAATAGATAGAACTCCTTTCCACCCAGAAACAAAACTAAACTTTAGCATAATAGACCAAATCAAGGGTGAAATTATCCCAAAATTAACAAAAGAGATAAAATGCTGATTTTAGAAAAATATCTCAGCAAGAGAGATGATCAAATACAAATTTATTTTGAGTGTCGAATTTCATCATTGAATTTTCTTTTGTATCTCTGGTCATTTTGTTAGTAATGCTTACAGTTTCTCTATTTCATTAATTGTCCATTTCCCTGGTTTATTATGCTCAGTTTTGCTAGGAAGTCTATTGTTGGTTGAAAGCCTAAATTATTTGCCTTATCAAATATCACAGTTCATGTGTTCAGATTCTTAAATATAGAAGCTGCTAGGACCTGTGTAATTCTGATTGGTCCTACAATATTTGAACATTTTCTGGCTACTTATCACTTCTCTTTAAGTTGGGATTTCTGGTACTTGGCTGTAATATTCCTGGAATTTTTTAATTTGAAATTTCTTTCAGAAGATATTTGGTGAATTCTTTCATTTTTGTATTCTCCTCTTATTGACAAACCATTAAATCAATTTCCCTGATAATTGCTTATAATATTGTGTCATTTCTTTTTTTTGACAATGCCTTTCATCCAATCCATTAATTTTTTATTTAGCTTTCCTGGATAAATTCTCTAGGTTAGTTGTTCTTCCACCAAGAGACTTCAAATTTTGTTCCATTGTTTTATTCTTTTGAATTTATTTTCTTCTTTCCTGCTTTCTTATGGAGTCATTAGCTTCCATTCATCCAATTCTAATTTTCTTCTCTTAGGTTTTGATCTTCTTTTCTTAAGGACTTAATTTCCTATTGGAAGTATTGTAATTCCATTTTTGGAGAATTGTCTTCTTTAGAAAGTTTTTTATTTTAAGATGTTTTTTCTATCATTTTCTTTTTAAAAAGACTCCTACTGTTTCTTATTATTTGTTTTTCTTTCCTTTTTAGAGCTTTTGCAAGAGTCTATTCTGGATTTTCGTATTTTATTTGATACATCATACAATTTCATTTCATTTTTTTTCTGTCCTCTTCTGGGCTTATATTTTGGTCATCTCTCTTGATGAGCTTATTTTTCCCTTAATTTTTTTCTATATGCTGAAACTTAGCTCTATTTCTGGGGTGGAGGGAGTACTATTCTGAGCTTGTACAATGCCTGAGATTGGCTCTGCTGCTTTGGTTTCAGATTGAGCACTCCAAAGAGGCAGTCTGGTTAGCCTCCTATATGGAGGTTTATAGCTGTTCAATGCAACTAGTTGGAGTTGGGTTTTGTTCAATCTCACAGAGGGTGAACCTTATTGGACTGAGTATCTTCCACTGCTGCCTGAGCTGTTAAGCCAGACTACATTATCCAAGGCTACTTTCCTCTCACTGCTATTGGTTCTGTATTGTACTGGTTTCTACTCTTACTCTCCTGGGGCTGGATTGAGCGGGTTGTTTTCTTTCTCCTTCTGATTGAACTATATTACATCTTGGTCCAACTGAGACTTTTTCAATACTTCTTCCTTGCTCCTCATTGAGATGAGTCATTCTTGCTATATCTTAATTCTCTTCTGGACTGAAACACTGATCCTCCTCTTCTTTTCTTTGCTCTGCCCCTCCATGATTTATTTTGAGGTTTTTTGTTTGTTTGTTTTTCTGTGTTTGTTTGGCAGGCTTTGAGTTTTCTTCACCATATTGGCCTGATCTGCCAATACTGCTGCCACTATCATGATTTTCTAATCACAGGATTTTTTTTTTCCTTTGTAGTATATTTCTGATGTTTTCCAAGGTCTCCTTATCATCTCTGATTTAAGAGATCCTGAAAGTAAAGCGGTAGCAAGGAGTTTAATGACACTATGAAGCAGATTGTCAGAATGCAGAGAATGATGTAAATTATGGTCAATTAGGTTTTACTGAAAGAGTGTTTCATGAGATTACCAATTGGAATGGAGGGGGACCCCCTGGGTGTGATTTTAGAGCATTGTTTTTGATATATTTGACTAATGTTGATAAGGCTATGGAATGGATATTACTACCTAGCTTATTGAATTGCCTTAACATTTTTTACCAGTATCTGCACAATCTAAATTCATTACTAACTAATCATCGTTTTTCTTAATCATCCTTCAATATACATAATTGTTTAGCAAATATGGCAATGTTTCTCTATCTGGCATTCAAGGTCCTCCATAGTCTTGCTGCAATCTAGTTTATAGCTTTATCTCATATTATTCTACTTCATGGTCTTCATATTCTAGCTATTCTGGTCTTCTTAATAATTGTTCTTTCCTCAATATATGACACAGAAGGAGTAAACCATATTGTGAAAAGAGTATGAATGCAATAAAAATTAATCTTTGAGACTTTATGTTAAATTACAAGTATTCATTAGTAAAGAGAAAGAAACATAGAAATAAGATTTCCAGTCTAAGGATCCAGAAGTCCCAGACCATGGATTCAAGTCTTTGTTCTGCCTGAATGGTTTGTTTCTTCACCACTTGCAAGAGATGGTTTACATAGATAAGCACTAATTCCCCAACTAGAGAGCTCCTTTCACAAACTCAAAAATTGGCAGAGAAAGCCTTCTTTACCTTCTGGGTTTTTTACCTTGCCATTGACATTATACCTACTCTACTTTCGATTAGACAGTGTGAGTAATGTGTTCTTATATCCAGTACATAATCCCACCCAGGTCAAAGGCCATAGAGGGGGAGCTTTCATCCTACCTTAATGCACATATGCCAACTATGAGTATATTTCTTTGTTAATTTTACACCATCAATTAGGATAATAATGTCCAAGTTTTGAAACATATTAGAATTAAGATGACAAAAAAAAGTCCCACTGGGAGGGAATTTGGGCTATTTTTAATGGTATATATAACCATTTTTAATGGTTATATATAACCATTAGAAGGAAAGCAATGTCCTAGAAGTTCCAGTAGAAAATAGAGCAATACTTGCTACCAAAAAAGGGGACTCTATAGGGAGGCTGGCTTTCTTTTAGCTTAAACTACCTATGTCCCTTTGTAGTTGTGTGTGGTCATGTAACATAAGTTAGTTCTTGTCTGTGGAGCACAGGACTTCAAGTATATTAGTATTTTCTTTTTCCATGGAAAATGAGATGTAGATTGCAGTGACTTTATGGTACTGTTCTCTTCCCTTGCTTTTCTACTTAGACTTCCAGGTCTACCTCCCAAAATAATCCTTATTTCCTTTGCAAGGTTGCATATGAAAATGTTAACATTACATAAGTAGAATATTTAAATTAGGTAAATTTTTCTAAGCAAAAAGTGTCATTTCCTGTCTCCATGTTACAATATAATGAACTTGGTTGAACTTTTTCTAATGGAAAAAATAAACAATGATAATAACATCAAAGTAAAGAGACAAAATAATTGAGGAATCAGTTACTGTAATAAATAGCTATTCCTTAGGTACAAAATTTTATGGAGTAGAAAACACTTTGAAATTGCCAAATATCTAAACCATAGACAATAGAAGTTAGAACTAGCCAAGCTATTTAATGAAATGTCTCTGAGGCATTGAATCAATCATCAAAGCAAATGTATTTGAGTTTATAGATTATGAATCTTTGCATATTGAATGGCTGCATTAATTGTTCTGTTTTTAATATTTAAGAATAGTCTGCTTTCTGCTATGATATCATTAAGTAAATTATCTAGTGTCCTTTGCAACTGGAAAGGTTAGTTCATTTATTGACTGCTTGAATAACAATAATGGAAGTACAATGTAGATGCATATTAAAATAGTAACAATGGGAGTAGAAACAGAATCCAAATGCAAAAGGTGGGATATAATTTCCTAAAGGAATAGGCAGAACTCATATGCATACCAGAAACAGAATACGATATCTTTAAAAAGAGAAAGTTCAGCTTCTTCCAAAGTACAGGTAATAGTCACTTATAGTATAAACATGAAAAGGTTCTGTTGGTCATATTGTCTGTCTTTGATCTCATCTGTTTATTATTATTGTTAAAAATAATATCAATAATAATAACAGCTAGTCTTTACGAATGCTTTTAAGCTGATAATGCAAATTTATATAATTATCTCATTTCATTTTCACAAAAAACAGGATAGGCTATTGCAGTTAATAATCCCATTTTTCATATGATGGAACAGAAGTAAGAAGACTGAAAAAGATTGTGACTTGACCAGAATCCCATAGGTGTAAAGTTTCTGAGGCAAAATTAAAATACAGAAATTCCTGAAATACAAGTCCAGCATTGCATCTGTTTCATCAAAGTGCCTATTTCTTACTTTTTTCCTCTACCTACTTTATCCCAGGTCACTTTAGATAAGATACAGTGGCAAATGGGTTCTTTTTCATGCTTTGTTTACTACCCTCCCCTCCCTACTTTTTCTAGGAAAAATAATCAAATCAACATTATCATTGATATCTGGAAGAGTGGGACAATCTATTCTCTTTACAATCCCTGAGGTTCTCCAGACCAGCACTCCACTCTATGCCCACCACTCCTTCTAGGTAAATGAGAACTTTCAATGCAGGGACTCTTACTTTTGAAATTATATACTTGGTACATATCACATAATAAGAATTATTTTGCTTTCGTTCAATCACTTATTCATCCTTAATATCATGATGTTTCCTAGTCACTGACTTAATAGAGATACATGCCTAGAGTACAGACTCCCTTTATCTTTGCCTTTTGGAATATTTTTCATTCAAGTTTTCCCTCAGGTAGTCATCTATAGGGATTCCTTCCCTGATGCCTCCACCCCATACACCTTGATTTGCTACTGTTCTTAAATGAAGTAAGTTCTCTTCCTCTCTCCTTCTCCCCTCTCAAAATATAACATTTGACTCCTATCCCAGAGAAGGAAAGCTGGTGAAGACAGTTTTTGATTTTTGGTTAACAGAAAACATCTGCCACTTAATATTTGATTATGTTTTATTCCTAATAAATGCTTCACATGTGTTTGGCTATTGTTTTTACCCTATGAGAAGGCATTTTGTGAAACCTTTGCTACTTCAACCAAATATAATTTTGGTTGTTATGAATTTTCAAAACTCATAAAATGAGAAATGAATATAGTATTATTTTAAAGATTTTTAATGCTTTGAGTGATAGTATCATAAATATTTATTGATAAGTTCATTGGTATTTGACCAGTGAAGGCATTTCCTGTTTGGATAAATCTCATTTGAAACAATGTGAACAATGTATGTAATTTAATGATCTTGATATTTCCCTTAGTCACAGAAATTACTTTCAGAATGGTAATTAGATAAGAAAAAAAATTTCACAGATATTTAGACAATAAACTTCAGGATGGTCCCCAGACTGGGTCTTTTACTATTCTTAAATTAAAACAATAGTAGTTATTATATATTTTAACATATTGATAAAATTATTTATCCTCTTCCTCATCTGTTTATCTGTGGAGATAAACATATAAATGTTTTGCAAAGCTTTCCTTTCCTGCAGTCATTGCAAAGATCCAATTTCTTTCCACATTCTTAACAAACTTGACCTAGTTTCTTCTTCTTTTTTTTTAGTGTAAGTATATGAAGAATGTAAATGGAATTAATTAACACCCATCCAACATCAAATACTTTCAATTTTATTTCTAATAAATTATTAAGAGATGTTGGAAAATATTTCATGTATGTCGTACATTTAGAATATCTCTTTGTAAAAACATACCTCTGGTATGTGAATCACTTTTATAGTGAGGCAAATGATTGTATTTATAATTGCACTGGCATTGGAAACTCATGTTGGGAGCTTCTAATTAGGAGAATTTGTAAAGAGCATTGAGAGAAATGGAAGTAACTTTTTCAGCATCAGTAAGACTTGAACCGAGGCCTTTCTGACTCTAAACCAAGGTTTCTATCCATACTACATCTCTAGTTTACTGCACTTCCTTAAAACAAATAAAAACCCTACAATTTTGTGAGTTAGGTGATTCTAACATCTCTTTACTAACAGAATTTTTTTCTGAACCTTCAAGAGGTAGTTCTGGGGCCACAGATGTTTAAAAATGTACTTATTGTTGTTTATTTTTTAAAGCTAGTTACAAAACTTTCTATTGGGAGCAGTTTTACATTTGTCTTCATACTTTTATTTACAGAGATCATCTCCTTTGAATTCATTCTCCCTTCATTTCTCCATTTTAAAAATCATCTCCTTTAAAGACCTGGTTATGTTTCACCTTTTCTATGCAACAATCCTCTACCTCTCTCTCCCATCCCCAGAGAAAAAAGATTTTCACAATCTCCCCTTCATCGAATTTTCTTAAGGACCTTTGGATCTCTCCTTTGCCCCATCGAACTCTGGTGTATAATTTACTTTTATTTGACCAAGTGCTATATTCCATCTCAAAAAAATGTGAGATCTTTATATGATGAGTGGGACTGCGTTTTGTTGATGATACTGTTGTTTGTTTATTTCATTGTTCTGTTGTCATTTAGAACTACACTCAACAGATATTACATATATGTTGACAAAATTTAATTGGATACACTTCAAAAATATGATTAAACAGATTTTGAGACATATATTCTGTTCGCTCTATCTCTCTGATTCTCTGTCATGTTGTCTCTCTCTCTCTCTCTCTGTCTCTGTCTCTCCCTCACCTGTCAATTATTATTGCTTCGCTTTGTATCAGAACTCTCCTTAATATGGCACTGATCTTTTTTCCCATTTCAAGATTTTTAGAATTCACATGAAAAAGGATAACAAAGATATCAATAACATTTTTTCCTATCTTCATACCCCTCCCTTTTTGAGGATTAAGTATCAAGCTTTTTTCTTTACAGAGAGTAACACTAAATCTTTGACAAAATGAAAAGTAACTTCTCCCTAAAAGAAATTTTTGTCTGGATAAACGTGCATATTCACAAACTTAGAAAGACATACTTATGACCAATGTCTTAAAATAAGTTCAGAACTTTCTTTCAGCATATGAATATGTGTTTATTAACTGAAATTTATTCTTTCATACCAACTTTTTATTATACATTCTACATCCTAGATACTGGCTCCTGTACTGTTTTCTCAACTATTTGTTTATTAAGAATATCAATTAGATGACAGTTCTTGAGTTTAAATCATTTTATGCAAATGTTGCCTACACTTGTTGGTTTATTAATAAACAATATGTGTTTCATTTTCAGTTGCATTAACATTTTACACCTAAAATTGCAGATATAGCAAGTTTACAGAAAATTCTGTCTGGCTAGAATTTAAATTAAAATAAAAACAAAGAAAACAACTTGAATATATAAGATTTAAAAAATCATAATACTTTTAGTTTAGTAGAGGAGCATGTGAGATAATCCAAATTAGTACAATGAATTTCATTGCAATGGATCATATTTGTACCCTAATGCAGATTTAATGTTTGATTCTATTATGTAAAAATAGTAAGAATTTGTCAATCACTTAATATATATCAGGTAAGTTCTACCAAGGTAAATGCAAAAACATATTTCTTTCTTTTTTAGAGGCATCTGGTGGCATAGTGAATATAGTACCAAACCTGCTGTAAGGAAGACCTGAGTTCAAATCTAGAATCAGATATTTCCTAGCTACATGAACCTGGACAAATAATTTAACCTGTGCTTTATTCATTTTCCTTGCCTTTAAAATGCAGATATTAGTATGTATAGGATCTTACATTTAAAATCATTGGAGATGAAATATTTGAAATTTTTTGTCTTAACTATTTAACCTCTAAATGTAATATCCTGTTCAATGACTAATAAATGGATAGTCTTCTAGAGGAGTGAATCACAACTATCTTGAATCTCTTTATATACATGAAACCAAAGGGTGGGTTGGGGCAAGGATATTTCTGATAAATGGAAGCATGTCTTAAAGGTTTTCCTTGGAAAGGCTAATATGAGAGTTGGTATAGTTAATTTTATCAAGTACCCACAAGCAAAAGGAAATAATATCTCTTAGAATTCCTCTTAATATTTCATTATAGTACTTATTATAATATATCTGTATGAGGTTAATCAAGAATGAAATATATTCAACAGTATCAGTTGTAGGAAGTCAGGAACAAAAGAAAAAAGGAAAAAAAATAAGCACTTATTAAGGATGTACTATGTTTCTTGTACAATGTTATAAGCTTTATATAAACCATTTGATCCTCACAATTCTGGGAAATGGGTACTTTGATAATCCCTATTTCATAGTAAAAAAAACTGTGGCAAAGAGAAATAACAACTTTCCCTGACTTACACAGATAGAAAATATCTGAGGATAAATAGAACTTTCCCTGACTTTCAATACCAGCCTATTTTTCCACCTAGCTACTTGAGAGTTGCAGAGAATTAAAAAATAAAGAAATTCTATGAAACAAAACCAATTTGATCAAGATGAATAGGCAAATGACAACCTGGGAAAGAAGTTTATAACAGGTGTCTGTCAAAGGATACAGTTCTCAAATATATAGAGAGTTGTGCCAAATGTATGAGAATAAAAAAGATCCTCCAATTGATAAGTCGTCAAAATATATAAAGAGATTGGCTACTATGGTGAAAAATAATAAATACTTAAAGGGATATAGGAAAATTAGGACACTAATATACTCTTGGTGGAACTGTGAACTGATACAACCATTCTATAGAGCAATAAGGAACTATGCTCAAAGGGGCATCAAACTGGGCATTCCCTATGACTTAGCAATACCATTAATAAATCTATATACAAAAGAGATAAAAAATGGGAAAGGACTTATTTTACAAAAATATTTAAAGCTGCTTTTTTTGTGGTGGCAAAGAATTAGAAACTAAAAGAATGACCTTCAATTGGGGAATGGCTGAACTAATTGTGGTACATGATGGTGATGGAATTTTATTATTGTATAAGGAGAGATGAACAGTATCATTTCAGAAAGAGCAGGAAAGACCAATGTGAACCAATGCAGAATGAAATAAACAAAAACAAGATAATATTTTACAAAGTAACCATATTATTGTGGAATGATCAATATAATGATCCAGGACAATTCTGAGGGACTTATGAAAAAGAATGCTATCCACCTCCAGAGAAAGAATTCTTTGAATTTGAATGCTGCAGAAACATAGTATTTATCACTCGTTTATTTGGGTATATGTTTGGGGGTTTTGATTTTTTAAGATTATTCACTCTCAAAAATGAATAATATGAAAATGTGTTTTCAGTGATAATACATGTATAAACCAGGGGAATTGTTTTTGCTTTGTTTTTTAAATCCAGAAGAAGCAAGAGAAGAGGGGAGGGAGACAACACAAATTATGTAACTTTGGAAAACTTATATGTAAATTTGTTATTGGAAAAAATAAAGATAATTTTTAAATGAATAGTATCAAGATGTGTTTTGTGTGATAATACATGTATAACCCAAATTGAATTGATTGTTAGGTGGTTGAAAGAAGAATGGCATGAGACAATATGTAGCCTATAACCTCATAAAACTTATGTGGAAATTTGTTATTAAAATTAAAAAAAAAGTTCCAGAGCCAAAAAAGATATGATATTTAATTGAAATAATTAAATCCTGACTCGTTCAATCAAGTTATTGATAATGAAAATAGAATATGATTCAAAGAAAAAGCAGAAATAACTATATCAATTTTATGTAGAATTAATTCCCAAGGTGAACAAAATATCTTGGCAAATATTTTACCTGATTTGTAAGCTAGACACATTATAGTCAACTATGAGAAGAATTCAGAAGATAGACATCTTTGAAAAAAATATTAAAAAGATAATAGGGGACAGCTGGGTAGCTTAGTGGATTGAGAGCCAGGCCTAGAGACGGGAGGTCCTGGGTTCAAATCTGGCCTCAGACACTTCCCAGCTGTGTGACCCTGGGCAAGTTGCTTGACCCCCATTGCCTACCCTTACCACTCTTCCACCAAGGAACTAATACACAGAAGTTAAGGGTTTAAAAAAAAGATTAAAAAATAGATAATGAAAGATTTTGAGTACTATCATATAAAAAAAGAAATAAGTAGTGCTATGTAAAGGATTAAAGAGACTTGACAAAAGATCTAACTAAACAATTCATCACATGGACATTTATTTGAAGATGAGAATGTAAAGAGGCAACAAACAAATGACAAATGAGGAAAATAATATGTAAAATGTTTATAACAAAATGTTATTTCTTTTTCTCCCATGAAAGATACTATATTTGTTGTCTAGTATCATAGTCTAAAAGTCAGCTTGAGATGACAATAAAATATCACTAAAAACAAAAGAGAACCAAGATGACATAGAAGGTACAAAAACCCACCAGTTCACTACCAAATAATCCTTCAAACAAGTATAATATAAATCCTCAAAATGAAACACTCTTGAGCAGCATATCCCACGAAAAGGCAACTGAAATAATTTTTCAAGTCAAAACAACTTGGCTGGAATGAAAGGTCTGTTGAACCAGAAAGAAAGTAGAATGTAAAACATTCTATGCAAAAAAGGCAAAAGGATAGACCCAAACCAGGGAATCAGGCCTTGGGATAGCTGACTCAGGAGCAAAGGCAACAGTTCTCAGCCACGGATGGTAAAGGGAACAGAAAAATCCTAAGAAGGAGATTACAGGAATCCATTGCCTCGGTCTTGTACAAGTCATTTGTATCATTGCCTATACCCGGATACAGAAAAGAAAAATGAAACTTAACATAGAAATTTATTTTGGTGTGAGGGAAGACCAAAACACAAACTTAGAAGAAGACAGTAAAGACAAAACTGCTGCATCCAAAGCCTCCAAGTAAAATCTGAATTTTGAGTCTCAAGCTCAAAAAAAGATGAATGGAGGGATTAAAAAAGTATTTCTAAAATGCAATAAAAGATGTAGAAGAAAATTTTGGAAATGAGGTAAGAGTGATATAGGAAAATCATGAAAAAGAGTCAACAAATTGGTAAATAAAGACACAAAAATACTGAAGAAATTCATACCTTAAAAAAATGAAATTGGTCAATTGGTAAATGAGACACAAAAATTCCCTGAAGAGAATTTCTAAAAGGAAGAATTAACCATATGGAAAAAGAAGCACAAAAATCCCCTGAAGAAAAGGTGCCTTTTAAAAGTAGAATTAGTCAAATGAAAAAGGAACTTATTCAAAAGCTTACTCAAAAAAAATTAATCATGCTTTAAAAATTAGTATTTGGCAAGTGAAAGCTAATGATGCCATAATATATCAAAAGAAAATCAAATAAAGCCAAAAGAATGAAAAATAGAAGACTATGTAATATGTAATTGGAAAAACAACTAACATAGAGAATATATATAGAAGAGATAAAGAAATAATCTAAGCCTTATGATATGAAAGCTATGATTTAAAAAAAAAGATCCTGGCTGACATCTTTCAAGGAAATTGCCTGATATTATAGAACCAGAGAGTAAAAGAGGAATTGAAGAAATTAGGAATCATTTCCTGATAAAGATTCCAAAAGGTTAACTCTCATGAATATTATAGCCAAATTCTATAACTTGCAGGCAAAGAAGAAAATATGATAACCAGGCAAAAAAGAATGAGATCAGATATTTTAGAGCCATAGTCAGGATAACACAAGATTTAGCAGTTTCTTCATTAAATGATTTGAAATCCTGGAATGTAGCTTTCAAGGAGGCAAAAGAGCTAGGATTTAAACTAAGAATCCTTACCCAGAAAAACTGAGCATAATACTTTAGGAGAAAAAATGAATATTCAAAGAATTTTCAAACTTCCTCATGATAACACTAGAGCTGAATTAAAAATTTGACTCTCAAATACAAGTCAAGAGAATCATATATATATATATATATATTTATTTATTCATGTTAAACTATTTTCATACTTAAGAGGAAAGATAATTTTTTGGAACTTTCAAGAACTTTATCATTATGAGGAGAGTTAGAAAAAATACATAGTTCAGGAGCAAAGGTATGAGTTGAATAGCATGGAATGATAAGAAAGAAAAGTAAAATTAAGGGATGATGAAGAGGAATAAATTGGGAGAAGGGTCAAGGGAGAAATAGAATGGAAATTATTTCACATAAAAAAGGAAGAAAAGAGCTTTTTTTTCCAATGGGAGGAAAATGGGGAGATGGGGAAATGAAACACTCGAATCTTAGTCTCATCAGAATTGGTTCAAAAAGAGAAGAACATACATAGTCCAATACATATAAAAAAAAAAAACCTATCTCACCCTATAGGAGGAGAAAGGGATAAGAGAAGGGATAATGATAGAAAAGAGGGAAAATTGGGGGATGTGGTGGTTAGAAGCTAGATACATTTGAGAATTGACAAAATGAAAGGAGAAAGAGAAGCATAAATGGGGATAATAGGATAGAGAATGATACAAATCAGCCATTATGGTTTTATTTTATTTAAAAGATTTCCTAATAAAGATCTCATTTCTCAAACACATGGAGAAATGAATTGAATGTATGTGAATACAAGCCATTTTCCAATTGATAAATAGTCAAAGATATGAACAGGCAGTTCTCAAAGTAATTAATTTTCCTGTCAGGAGAAAAATGCTCTTCATCACTATTAACTAGAGAAGAGCAAATTTAAGCAACTGAGGTATCACACCACACTTTTTAGACCAAGTATTATTACGGAAAAGGAAAATGACAGAACTTGGAGGGCATGTGATAAACTTGAGACACTAAAATAATGTTAGGGGACTTGTGAACTGATTCAACCATTTTTGAGAGCAATTTTAATTTATGTCTAAAGAGCTATAAAAACAGCATATATATATTTAATATATACATATAGTTAAATATACACATATTTAAAGTAGCTCTTTCTGTGATGGCAAAGTTTGGAAAATAAGGGGGCACTCATCAATTAGTGAGTGACTGAGGAAGTTATAGTATATTAGTGTAATGGAATACTACTGGGCTGTAGGAAATGATGAACAGGAGGAGCTCATAAAAACTTGGAAAGACACCAATTGAAGCAGAGTGAAATAAGGAAAACAAGGAAAATATTGTATATAATGATAGCAATATTATACAATGAACTACTATGAATAACTTAGCTATTCTCAGCAATACAATGATCCAAAACAATCCTAAAACAGCCATGTTTAAATATAATGCCATCTGCTTCCAAAGGAAAAAATCAACTGATAAAATCTGCATTCAGACAAAAGTGATTTTTTTTCATTTTCTTAATTTTTTGCTTAAATTTCCTTCCATAAAAAGAATATGGAAAATGTTTTACATTATTTCACATATAAACCTCTATCAGATTTCTTACCTCAGAAGGGAAAGAATTTGATACTCAAAGTTCCTTAACATTTTTGGAAATTGTTTTGCATGTAATTAGTGAAACATTAAATTAAACAAAAAAGAAAGAAAGAAAATGAAGATAGAGGAAGCAAGTGTATTGGGTGATGTGTACCATGAAGAGATCTATTCTGGATTTAATGTAATTATGAGGACAATGTGGAAAAAAATCCAAAGATATGTGGAATAGAAACAGATGCCAAGGATGTAAGAAAAAAATCAGAACTTATTAAAACTAAACCAGATGATTTAATGTTAATTATTAACTTACCTTACCATTATGATGGAAAACTATTGATGGGAAAAAATAAGACTTATTTACTGAGCCATAATATCTAGGATAAGGATCATGATGAAGAAAGAGAGGGTACACACACAAAGAAAATTTCACAATTAAATCACATCTTTTCTTTCATACAAATGAGAGAGGAATTAAAAATAAAACTTTTTTGTTGAATGTATGTGTGTATCTCTCTATATGCAAATAAACATTAGTTTATATTGTTGTATATATGTGTTCGTAATATATATTCATAATATATGCATATACACATAAGAAATATACATACATATATATGTAAAAACAGACATATACATATGTGTGTATATAAACATTTCATTTGTGGAACAAAAATACTTCCTTAAAATAATCATGTACAAAAATGTCTCCTAATCACATATCAAAATTATTAAAGATTTATTCAAAGATGCAAGAAATGAAACCTAGTTCAAAAATCCTCTGATTACAAATATCATTTGATTTAGACAAAGAAACATAGGCTTTTTATTGTAGGCCACTGTTATGGAAGAAATTCAGCTCTGAGTTCAAGTGGAAAAGGAATTTCTTATACTCTTGATTATAGGAAATAGTTGTATTCAGCCCAGACACAATGCAAAGCCTGCTTAAAGAGTCCTAAAAACACTCAAAAACATGTTAAATAATCTATAAAAGAAGCACTAAGTGTATGTAAAATTCCTGTTATCCAGATGAAAATAAATGATATGTTTTCCTCAGTGGATATATAATTATGTAGATGATTTTGTTGTTCTCTCATCTCCAACTCTTCAGGCTCCCATTGGAAATTTCCTTGACAAAGATACTGTAGTGTGCTGACATTTTCTTCTCCAGGTCATTTTACAAATGAGGAACTGAGGCAAATGATGTGCCTAAGATTATACAAATACTGTATTTGAGACCAGATATGAACTCATAAAAATAAGTCTTACTGACTTCGGTTCTGCTATTCTATCTTAGCTGTTCCATATAAATAGTACCTACTGTAGAAATGTACAAAGGACAGTCATGTCATTTTTTAGAGAAAGAAGATAATTCATTGACTACAAGAAACTTCAAAGCTTTTTTTTTAAGGACCCCAAACTTCTTCCAGAAAAAAAAAGCTACCTTTAATATTATATTCTACTGTCATTTCTAACTGACAAAATCATGGATCACTTTATTTTTCAAATACTTAAACATGTATTACACAAAAGGAAGTAGAAGATACAAGGTGAATGTGAGTGGCCTACAACTTAAACCAAATAGGAAAGACT
Organism: Gracilinanus agilis; assembly: GCF_016433145.1. NCBI lineage: Eukaryota > Metazoa > Chordata > Mammalia > Didelphimorphia > Didelphidae > Gracilinanus > Gracilinanus agilis. The sequence goes on along the minus strand of NC_058135.1, from coordinate 183,358,275 downwards.
GAAGAATAACAGTAAAGTATATCATCAGGAAAATATTTGACTGATAAATTAAGTTGAATTTTTCAGATAGAGAGAACTAAAAATAAGGATTAAGTCCCCGTGTATTTTTTTTTCTGCTGATATCCTTTCAATGTCAAGAGAAAGCAAGAAAAGTTCCAAATTTTGTTAATGGACTTCTTGTTTCAAGCTTGTGACAGGACATGGACAAAAGTCTCAGAAGATCTGCTAGAACAGGTTGGTTGTCATCTGTATTCTTGGAGGCATAATGAAGACATCAAAGTCATTTAGAATACAAATAAACTATTTTTCTAGACACTACAGACTATATATCACAAAACCTAAATAGTTACTGAATTCAAGGAGCTAAGTTTAAGTGATTAAATATATCAACATCATCAATAAACATAAAATGGAAATATACATATATAGTTATATGAAGCAGCTATATTATTTACTTCCAAATAAGTACTCAACATGATACTGGTTGTATCTATTGGTCTGCTCAACAGGATTATAAAAATAGCTAATTTGATCAAGTTTTAAGCAATCCAACTTAATTGTATTTTAATGCTATATAATATTCAAAAGAATCCAGAATTAAAATTATTGTTCTTAGTTTACATTGATCCATATTGTCTACATTGGGGAAGGGAAATTTTAAACTGTAAAGTAGAATAGAGATGAAATATTTACCATTTTTGTCTTAACCTCACTACTCAACTGCTATGTTTCTATATAACAACATATATAAAAGCATCAAATTGAGTTATGAAGGGAAAAGCCTCTCTTGTTATTTTTATTTTAGGCAAACTGAATTATTATTCCAAACCTATATGAACATGTATGTTGAGTTCAGAGAATTGTACTAGCAATACATTGGATAATCGTAAAGGTTTGTGGAGGAATCTCTGAGAACATCACATAAAAGCACATATCATAAACTCAGGAAGAAAGAGTGTTATTGCTTTTAGTTGTTTTGCTTTGCCAAAGACGTTTCAAATATTTCAGTGTTTGTCAGAGAAAGGAATTGTTATCCAAAATCATCCAAAATTGTTATCCAAAAAACTTATTTAGTAGAAAATCTTTTTCTCATACATTTTTAGTAAAATCTTATGCTGCTGGTTTGTTCTTAAAGGATTTTCCCACCTGTTGTATTTAAATACTATTTCTTTGTATAAATCCTTTATGATTAATATGACATGTAATATTTGAAGTACTATACACCTGTTATTAAGGTTAAGTAGTAAATTCAATAATCCAATATATTGGTATTATTAGATATACATATTGGCTTATACATTTCAATGTGCTTGCCTAGAAGGATTCTTCAGGGTTCTGTGATTAACTGCATTACACTACTGTGTTAAAATTTTTTATGATTTTTTGGTATTTGCATGTTGTGCATTATAAAAGCACCCATGAGTGTTGGAAATAACATTTAGGCTAAAAATGAATATGCTTTTACACACCTCTTCTTTGGAGACCTAATTAGCTGAGTAATTTAAGTAGAAATATTTGAATTTCGTTTATTATGAGCTATGTGCCATTTTGATGTTATTGATTATTTCAAATAATGTTTCATCATAGTCTGAATTATTTTATGAATAATAATCTGTTTGATGTTGTATAGAGTTTAATGATAGATATATTAAATTCTTTACATTATAAAAGTCAGAAGCCAAGAGCAAAGAGGTGAGAGAAGGTAGATAGACCCAGCTGATCTCTACAAAATAACCCTCCAAACAAGTATAATTCCTCAAAATGAATTCTGGAGTAACGTATCTCACAAAAAACAAACAAACAGGGTAAAATAATTTTTCAACCCACAAACAACTTAGAAAGCTGGAACAAAAGTGCTAATGAACTGAGGTGGAAAAAGAGTACACAGCAGCTAGCCAAGGAAGGCCCTACTTTGGCAACAGACATTAGGAGTGCCTGAATCAGAAGTAAAGAGTTCTAGAGTTCTCAGACACAGACAGTAAGGGGGTTCAAAGGACTGCTCAGGAGATTAGAGGTTCCCTTTGCTGAGTCTAGATATAAGAATCTTGTCCCATTACCATATACAGATCTAGGTCACAGACCTAAATTCAGGTTTCACTATGAGGAAGACTGCCAGCACATATTAGCACTTATGTCCCAGGGAAGCAATGGACCCTAGTCACAGTTCCAAAGTGGAAAAGAGCATTTGTGTTTACCCACAGACCAATGTACATACCAGGAGAGTTTTAAACACACCTCTCCTTAGATCATACAGTCTTGGAAGAACTGTAAACTTATATATTCCCAGAGGTAGCTCTGAAGGCAGCTGCACAAAGAGCTTGAAGCTTGGATCAGTGTTACATTCACCACAGTTACAAAGCCCAATTTTAACAGGATTTTTTAAGGTTAAAAGAAGAGAAAAATGTTGGGAGATGAGGAAACAATAACAACAAAAAAGAAACATAATAGAAAGTTACTTTGGTGACAGGGAAGAGCAAAACACTAACTCAGAAAAATATAATAAAGTCAATACTACTGCCTCCAAAGCCTCCAAGAAAAATCTGAATTAGTCTCAAATTGAAAAAGAATTAATGGAATCCTTCCAAAAGTATTTTAAAAATCCAATAAAGGAAGTACAGGAGAAATTGGGAAAAGAAATGGTAGTCATACAGAAAAGTCATAAAAAAGAGTAAACATCTTGATGAAGGAGGTACAAAAATACTGGGAAAATATTATTGTAAAAATTGAATAAGAAAACTGGTAAAAGAGATACAAGGGCAGCTGGGTAGCTCAGTGGAGTGAGAGTCAGGCCTAGAGACAGAAGGTCCTAGGTTCAAACCCGGCCTCAGCCACTTCCCAGCTGTGTGACCCTGGGCAAGTCACTTGACCCCCATTGCCCACCCTTACCAATCTTCCACCTATGAGACAATACACCGAAGTACAAGGGTTTAAAAAAAAAAGAGATGCAAAATACACTGAAGAGAACAGCATCCAAAAATCAGAATTAGCCCTATGGAAAAAGAGGTATAGAAATTCACTGAGGGAAAGAAGTCTTTACAAAGTAGAATTAGTGAAATGGAAAAGGTAAAAGCTCACAATGAAATAATGCCTTAAAAAAGAATGGGACAAATGGAAGCTAAATTTTCCATAAGGTATCAAAAAAAAAGTCAAGAGATTGAAAAAAATATGATAATTTAAAATATATAATTGGAAGAATAACTGACATGGAAAATATATCAATGAGATATAATCTAATAATTATTGAATTTCTTAAAAACCATAATAAAAGTAGAATATATCGATGGGGAGCAAGTCCTTGATTTGAATGCGATAGGTTGATAAGTAAAAAAAAAGTAAAATTAAAGAATGAGAAAGAGGAATGAATTTGGAGAAGTGGGAAGGAATGAATTAAATTGGTAAATTATCTCACATAAAAGAGGAATGAAAGAGCTTTTACAGTGAGGTAACAATGGGCAAGGTTAGGAGTGGGACATCTGAACCTTAGTCTCATCAGAATTGTCTCAAAGTGGGAAGAAAATACACAATAAATTGGGCATAGAAATTTATCTTATCTTACATTAAGTAGAAAGAGAAGGATGTAAGAGAAGGGATTGGGGCTGATAGAAAAGAGGGCAAATTGGGGGATGTAGTGGCCAGAAATTAACAGGAGGAAATGGGATGGAAAATAATACACAGTAATCATAATGGCACAAAAAAATTAAAACAAATCTCTCTAATAAAGCTCTAATTTATTAAATACCTAGAAAAAATGGTTCAAATGAATAAGAATACCAATCATTCCCCAACTGATAAATAGTCAAGACATATGAACAGAGAGTTTTCGGACAAATTAAAGTTCATCAGTCATGCAAAAATTCTCCAAATAACTGTTAATTAGAGAAATACAAGTTAAAACAACTCTGAGCTGCCACCTCACATCTTTTATATTGTCTAATTATAGAAAATGAAAATGAAAAAAATTAGAATAGGGGGAAATTAATACCCTATTACACTGTTAGGGGGATTTTGGAGCTGATTCAACCATTCTGGAGAGCAATAGCCTATATTGCTATAACCTATAACCAAAGGACTATGAAACAGTATATATATTTTGATCCAGTAATACTATTACCATATTTGTGTCCCAAAGAGATAAAAAATTAAAAGGGGAAGGTCTATGAGTTAAAAATATTTAAAGCAGCTATTTTTCAGATCACAGAGAATTGGAAAAAAATAATACATCAATTGGGAAATTGAGTAAGTTATAGTATACAATCATAGTGGAATAATATTGTACCATAAGAAATGTTGAGCAGAGGAGTTAAGAAAAATCTGTAAAGACTTACATGAACTGAAGCAGAATCAGAAGAACATTGAACACAGTGACAGGAATATTGTACAATGAAAACAGTGTGAATAACTTTTCTCAGAAATACAATGATAGAAAACAATTCTAAAGATTCATGATAAAAATATCATCTGCTCAAAAGAACTGATAGAATCTGAATCCAAATCAAATAAAACTTTTTTCATTTTTTCTTAATTTATTTTTGTTGAAGTATTCCTCACAAAAGTATTAATGTGGGAAAAAGTTTTAGAATATTATACATGTAAAATATATATATATATATATATATATATATATATATCAGATTTCTTACCATCTTGGAAGGCAGGCATAAAGAGAATTAGGGCCTCAATTTTTTTTTAATGCTGAAAACTATTTTTACATGTAATTGCAGAAAAAATAAATTAAAATACAAAAGGAAACCACTAACAAGAAACAGTAAGGGACAAAGGAAAAGCCTGAGGTTTTTGGACATGTATTTCCCACTATGAGCTAAAAGTTTTATCTTTTTTAGTTTTGTCTTTGATGAAAGCATTCACAAAACTGTTAATTACACATTCCCAGGGCATATTCACATTGTACGGTGGTTGCCATATAGATGACTACCCTAGGAAGACAGTAAGGTGGTTGGCCCTCCTAGACATGGTAGGGAGTTAGTTTTGATATAATTAATTTAATGATTTTTGAATCATTGACAACTAAGTGGTACTCAATACCCTGTTCAACCAGACACTAAAAATGAAAAACAAAAAAGGAAAAGAAAAATGATATTAAAAACAATCAGCTCATATTGCTACAACTGATATTTTCCAGTAATCCTATCTATATTTCACTCCCAAAGAGGCATTACATATCAATGTTCAGTTATCCAACATGACCTCACTTTTGCACAATATGCAGAGATAAATTGAGGTTTATTTAATTCTTTTCTTTTGAAAGAAATCAAGTGTTTGAAAATTATATACACATATATATTATAAAGTTTTCCCTGTGTAAAAAGCTTAGTTCTAGTTCTATGATCTTGGAATTCAAAAATGAAATAGTTTTTACCTCAAAAAGTATAGCTTCCAGTGAAAAATAAGCTCCATAGAATCAAAATATCTGAAAACTATTCCATATCAAAAGATGTTAAATGTATCATAAGATGAAA
>NC_058135.1:183309985-183333667 GCF_016433145.1 Gracilinanus agilis | reverse complement strand
AGAGAGAGAGAGAGAGAGTGTGTGTTTGGAGAGAGAGAGAAAGAGAGAGAGAGAGAAAGAGAGAGAGAGAGAGAGAGAATAAAATTCTTAAGAAAATGAACCATTATCCTAAATAAATAAAAGGATATGAACAATTTTCAGAAGAAATCAAAACCATCTATAATCATATGGGGAAAATGTTTTAAACCATGACTGATAAGAGAAATTTAAATTGAAACAGTTCTGAGATACCAGCTCACACCTATTGGGTTCTCTAATATGAGAGAAAAGAAAGAAAAAATGACCTATTTCAAGGGATGTGGAAAAATTGGGACACCAATGTACTATTAGTGGAATTGTAAGCTGATCGGAATCTAGAGAACAATCTGGAACTCTTTCTAAAGGCTTATAAAATTATGCATACCTTTTGACCCAACAATGCCAATAGTACATATGTATCTCAATTTTATACCACCTAAATGTTCAAAATAATTTACAGCACCTCTTTTTGTGGTAGTAATATTGGAAATTGAAGGGATTCCTAACAATTGGGAAATTGCTGAACAAGGTGCTATATGACTGTGATGGCATGCTATTGTGCTATAGGAAATGATAAGCCAAATTCTTTCAGAAATTTGGGGAAGATTTACATGAATTAATGCAAAATGAAGTAAGCAGAAGAAAGACAACACTGGACAAAGTAGCAGTGATATCATACAATGATCAACTGTGAATAATCTAGTTATTCTCAGCAATAAAATGATCCAAGACAATTCCAGAGGACGTATGATGGAACATACTATCCATTTCATGGGAAAGAATTGATGGAGCCTGAGTATATATCAAAGCAAACTTTTTAAAACTTTATCATTCTTTTTTGTCTGTGTTTTCTTTCATAATATAGCTAATATGGAAATATGTTTTATATAACCGAATATACATAACTCATAGCCTTCTGAAGGGATGGAAGAGGGGAGGGAGTAGAATATTTATAATACAAAAAATTTAAATAAATGTTAAAATTATTTTACATTTAACTGAGAAATAAAAGAACTAAATCAAAATGACAAAGAAATGAAAATCAAGAGACTGGAATCATAATCTCTGGAAATAATTCACATTTATGTCTTATAGTTTCAAAGTGTTTCATTTGCTCATCTTATAATATCATGAAGGAAAATAAAATATTCCTTTTATAGATTAAAAACCAAGGATCAGAATCTAATAGAGGTCATAGAGCTAATAGAAATTTGCTAGATCCTCTCTTCTTTACAATTTACAATTTTTATTTTATTTTTAAATTACTTAGATTTCCTCCTTATCTTTTTTCCTATGCACAGAGCTATCACTTATCTAAATAATAACAGAATGAGAGAATGAAAGAAATAAAGGAAAGAAAAATAGGCAAGATTGATGAAAATTGATTAGAGAATGTGTGACATTAAATGTATATGTGCACAGAATTCACCTGTACCCCCCAGCATTTCCACATCTTAGAAAGAAGGATGAGGATGTTTCTTTTCATATCTCTTATTTGGGGCAAAAATTTTTAACATATTTTCACATCATTCATTTTTTATTTTTGAGCAAACTTTTTCCTTTAGTCCCAAGAACAATCTGCTTTTGATTACATCATTCTGTCTCAAGCTTACCCTAAGAAAACTGTCAGAAGATTATTATATATACTTAAATAAAACTACAAAAAAAAAGAATTTCATGGTTTCAATTCTAGTTCAAAATAAACAGTATTTTATTTGTTTTTGAGTTGGTTTTCATAAGTCTTCAGTCCTCTGCCATGAAATTCGATAAGAGAGACCCAAGGGAATGTATATAAACATGTGTACAGCTGAGAGACACCCCAGGAAATGATTAAAAGGTAATTTTTCATGTTGATATGAGTCTGAAAGGAACCAATAAATGGGGATTGATCAGAACATAAACAATTTGATTTAACAAAATTCTAGGAAATGTTGTTATAAATATTTGACCTTTCGAGGCTTGTCAGGTTTTATAGGACACTCCAGTAGAAAAGAAATGTGCCTCTTAACTTCATAGTTGTAATTTTCCATAGAATGTGAAAGCTGAAGACTTTTTTATTTGAGGTTCACTAATCATGAAATAAAATTAAATTTCCCTAATGCCTTTTTCCCATATGAAAAGGTATAATAACCATGAGAACTCTTGTCAAACAGTAAGTGTTTATAGCCATGCAACATTTTATAGGACTGCTTTATTTAGTTTTTTGAGCCCAGCTGAAGAATGAGCCTGGATTTTGTGTGATTGTGTCATATATCTTCTTCAAGAGGAAGCTATCATGTGGTGGACACTGATAGACCTACATAATATATTGGCTCTATGGTAACCCTGGGGCTGGCATTCATTAGACGAATCCAGACTAGATTCTATTATAAAAAAATGGCAGGAAAAGCTCCTAAAATTGCAGCTTGACATTTACAACTCTCCCTAAACTGCTTCCCAACTACCTTTCTAGTCTTATTTCATATTATTCCATTTCACTCAATCTCTGTGCTTACCAAACTGGCTTAATAGTTGTTTATGTACATACTATTCCAAGTCCCATCTCCATAATACAACTACAAATGTATTTTCCAATAAACACATACACATAAAACAAATGGGTGATTGATAGACAATAAACATATTAACTTACTTACCTCCCCACACACACTCAAAATAATATAAACACCTTTGAGGCAGTAACTAGGGACATTTAAGTTTATTTTTTTTTATTCTTCCTCTGTGTCCCTAACACACTAACTTATCCAAAGTAAGCAGGCAATATTTCCAGAATTTGTAGAATTAATGTACACAAGGGGAAGTTGGAGGACCAAATAGGCAGATTGATAAAAATCAAGAATGATAAGTAGTTCAAAGCCATGTGACTAAGAATGAAGCAAAAATAATGGATAACTTAAAACCTAAGCACAAAAGGAAGAGACAAAGAACTTAAAGAAAGAATGTATAAAGCTAGTATGATTCTCTTCCCATGTAATATAATTTAATACCTTGGCAAATATAAAACCTAACCATATAACCCGACAGTTAGGGCCATATTTAAAAAAAATTAATGCTATTTTCCTTTTTTGTATGCAAATGAAGATTAAATATATGATATTATTCACATAATAACCATTGTAAAATAGAAGTTGTGTTCATATTTCCTGTCACTAATATATTAGCTGTTATACATTTCCACTACATCTGAAGGTTATCTTTCAGTTGCCTCCTATGTTTCACATTTTTATTAAACCAAAATACATCTGAGGCATAGTGTTTAGACTAGAACTTCCTGATATTTTAATTTCTCTTAAGAAATGGAAATGGCTTATATTCAAACATATTCCAAGGAGAATGGTGGGCAACTCTTCTTTGTTTCCACTGAAGATGAATCAAGAAGAAATCAATTTTAGATGGATTAAAAACATTTCAGATGAAAGAAAGGATTGCCTAAATGCAAGACTTTGAAAGATTATAAATAAATCTTCTTTTCTTTAGAATCCCCTCATTTAAAACATAGGACAATTTGAAAATGATTGAACTTTCTATAAGAAGAAAAAAAAAGGATTTTCAAAGTGATCAAATCAATCAATCAACAAGCATTTACTATATGATTTCAATGGCCCAGACACTGTGTTAAGCATGAAAAGTAAAGGTGGGGAGAAAAGAATATTTTAAAATATTTTAAAAATATTTCCACAGTATATGTAATATTGATGCAATGTAAACAAAGAGAAGAGTATTGGCTTCAGTGAATTCTCTGAGAAGGTAACAAGGAATCACTCTCAGGCCCTTTGGTTATTACTTTTTTTTTTAACCCTTGTACTTCAGTGTATTGTCTCATAGGTGGAAGATTGGTAAGGGTGGGCAATGGGGGTCAAGTGACTTGCCCAGGGTCACATAGCTGGGAAGTGGCTGAGGCCGGGTTTGAACCTAGGACCTCCTGTCTCTAGGCCTGACTCTCACTCCACTGAGCTACCCAGCTGCCCCTTGGTTATTACTTTTAGATAAGAGTTGGTTAGGCTTGTTCAAATATATGCTCTTAAACGTGATACATATGCAATTTAAAATTTTTCAGAATGTCTTTCTTCTCTATGAAATGACTATATGAGAAACACACTTCCGTTTTCCCAGTGTACTTGTTTCTGCCTAGACATAGTGTAAATCACTATAAATTATAGATAACTTACCATTTTTTAATATTTTAAATTCAGACAATTTCCCTGTTGCCAACTCTTTTCTAAATGTTATTGACTCTTTCTTTATGTAGACAAATTCTATTATTGCTCAGGGATGATTGGTCCTAGTAATCATTATTAACCACAAGAACAATGTTATAAACTGTCAAAGAGCTACATTTTTAAAGGGGTAGAAATAATTATTCTCTAAAAGACTTAATGAGCCACTGGTTAGTAAACCTTTTCCTGGAATTATGAACTTATCATCCTATGGAAGTTATGGGCATACCTCTTGGGGTCTAAAATTTTAGAGTTAAGTGACCTCAGGATAGATGAGAAGTTCTCAAAATGAAGTTTTGATGATACAAATAATTCTGAGGCAGAAAATGATCTATTTAAATAAACCTAGAAATTCTTCAACCAATTTAAACCTTTTAAAAGTATATAACATGTTCATTAATTGAGAAATGGCTGAACAAGCTAAATATTATATGATTGTAAGGCATTTCTATTTTGCCATGAAGATGACATTCATTAAAATGATCAGGATGTTCATTAAAATAAAAAAAATAAAAAATAAACCCAGCAAAGGCTTTTGTGAAGTGATGCAAAATGAAATGAACAGAGCCAGAATATTGTACAAAATAATAGCAATAACTTATAGTTACTAACTGTGAACAACTTAACTATTATTAGCAAAGCAACCAAGACAACTCCAAGAGACTTTTAGCAAAAAAAGGCTACTCATCATCATAGAAGAAATTGATGGAGTCTGAATGCAAATTGAAACCTACCATTTTTCACTATAAAGTTGTCCCTCACTATATCATGGTTCACTTATCATAGTTTCACTATAACATGGGTTTTTTTTTTTAAATCTAATTCTATATCCTGGTGATTTCACTATATCATGTGATTTTGCAGATGAATACCACACTGTACTCAATGGAAATGCAATAAGTCACTACAGCTTGTGCAAGTTTGCCAATGTACAAGTGTACACGTACACTGTTGGCTGATGGAATGAAAGGCAAACAATCATGGAGCTGTGTTCTATATCTTGAGCACTGAGTGGCTCAGTAACTGTAGCATCAGTCTGTTTGCTCTCCTGCACTGTGCCCATACTTTCAGCATCTCTCCTTGTCCACTTTGCATCAGTCTCTGATTGCTGTATATAGTGTTGATCTGAGGTGTTGTGTTTTTCTGAAGAGGGGTAAATATACATGAATGTGTAACTGAGGATAAATATAGTGCCAGGATTGAATAGAAGTTGATCAGTGACTCATATTTGAATTTGAAGGTACTATATATGACTACATGATAAAGGTGTACAGTTACAAGGCTAGGGATATGTGTACTATTGAAGAATATACAGGATCTGGTGGAAATAATCAACCATAAAGTCTATCTCTTCTGACAGAGCAGTATTAAACCCTGTCAAAAAGGTCAAGTTGTGAGCATCAGCTTATCATACTCCAAGATATTCTCTGAGTGCCACTTCCATCAGATAAGCATAGCAATATGAATTATACTGCCCCATAATGAGCTGAGTAACTGAAAATTTATCTAGCCTTTTTATAGCCTCACTGGGGTAAAAAAAAAAAAATCCATGAATGCCCCTGTGGATCACTTGTTGCAGAGCTGTCTGGTCAGTATCCAAAAGATAGAGCTGAATACCCCCAGGCTGACTTCATAGTTGACCTGTATCTAGAATATTCAGTGATCAGCAGCTTAATGAGTAGATCTAAGCTTCTTTATCCCTTTGTTTAAGGCAGCCTGGTGGGTACATAAACTAACAAATATTGCTATTAGCAATTAACAACATGTGAGCTTTATCTGAGAAAAAAGGCAATGTATACCATGCCATCCATCATCCCAAATTAGGCTTCACAGATTACTTCATGGCTGGGCATAGGTGGCAATATATATGTCCCTAGAATGATTACATGATTTATTCCTCATGAGATGACCTTGCAAGATATCTCTAAGGGTAAGCAACCAGCCAGAACCTTGGGAAATGGGAATACACTCGTACATGCAAAAAAGCACATGGGTAGGAGTTAATAGAAACTGTTTATTGAAAGGTAGAAACTTTAAAGAGAAAAGAAAAACTCAAAACTGGACTATGTGATTATTAGAAAATAAATTGAATTAGTAATTCCTATTCTCTGCAAATTAAAAAAAAAGTTTTACCATACTATAAGGACACTGATTCAATGGCAGAAATTGATTGAGAACTGGGGTGGGAAATGGATGCTAGAGAAAACAAAAGGAACATTCGCAATATTGGGAGTGAAGAATTTTTTGAAAGTGATATAACAACTATTGATGTATACACATTATGACATAGTAAATAGAGCTATATTGATGAGCATATAGCACATGTGCCAGAAGGGGCTCCACCCTTACCCATCTCCATTGTATATGAGGACGTTTTTCTCATCACCTGCCCCTCTATGCAGCAGTCTAATGGGAGCACTTCCTCCCTCCCTTGTCTAGGGAAAGGGGGTGACTCACATGCTGCTGCATAAGGGTTGCAGTTTGGACACTTCATCTCTAAAAGGCTTGCCATCACTGAAATAGAGTAAGCATTGACATCTGGAAATTGAGGTCTTATCCTCAATAGTTATTGGCTCTGTGACCCTCAGAATGTCACTCAAAAACATGAGTTAAATTTCTTGTAAGTTGCAATCATGTGTCTACTATGTATGTGTAGCATGAGTTTCCATAAAAGGGGATCCCCATTCTGATGAAAATTATTGATCTGTGTCTCTCCCTCAGAAAAGAAAAAAAAAATGCTTCATGAAACTGAGAGGAGAATCTCTCTCTTCCTATCTCTCTCTTTTTCTCTCTCTCTTTCCATCTCTTTCTTTCTCTCCTTTTTCTGCCTCTATGTATTAATTTTATTTTTGTTTTTAGAATTAAATGTGGAAAGTGGGGGGTTGATGGTAGGGCTCTACAGACACTCCTATTGGGGTTGGATCAAGATAGAACTAGTATAGTCTTACTAATCAGAAAAGCAGCTGAAGTGGTGAGTTAGAGGAAGAAACTTGGCTTTTATTGGGAGATAAGCCAGAATCACTGAAAAGCTAGACAAGTGGTTAATTCTGAAGGGCAGAGATGAGCAGGAAAATTAGTATCTGAACCAAAGATTGAATCTTGGAGATCTGGACTAGATTGGGTGGAAAATTTCAGGGAGTCGCAGACATAACAATTTGTCCTCTTCAGTCAGTTTTCCCAATGTTAAAGCTCTTATATTAGTATTTGTTTCTACCATATCTCTTCACTTTTCCTGGGGCTAATATGCTACCATGGTCAGGGTTGGAGTTGAACACACTCCCTCCTGATTCAGGCTGTTGCTAAAATAATTAGGTCCAGTTGAAACATGTCCTGGAATTTTTAAAGCTATATTTGGGTACATCCTGTTGGATATGATTGCTGAGCAAAAACTGTTTATAGTTTTTGAAAAATTGTAGGGAACAGGTGATACTCCACAGGATTGGAAGCAGTAAAAAAATGGATTGTCTTTAAAAGGAAAACAATGGGGATGGAAAACTGTTGATCAATGAAAAATAAAAATAATTTTTAGGAAATAAATGTAGAACATATAATTCAAAGGAAAGGAGAGCTAAATTGAATAATGGATGGAGCACTGGAACTGGGTGAGGAATAATTAAATTCAATACCATCTTAGACATTTACTGGCTATGCCACACTGGGCAAGTCAGTTAATCTCTATTTACCTCAGTTTCCTCATTTCTAAAAAGAAGGTAATATTAGAACCTACATACCAGAGTTAGTATAAGAAACAAGCAAGATTATACTTATAAGAGACATTTAGTATAGTTCTTGGCACATAGTTGGAACTACATAAATGTTAGCTAATATCATCTAGTGCTTAATACAGTGCCTGGCACACAAAAAGTGTTTAATCAATGTTTATTCATTGACTGTTTTAAATATAGAGTGGTCATGACTAAGAGAAAGAATAGATCAATTTCAAAATCACCATTTCTAATAGCTTCTCTTTTGTTTTGGAAAGATGTCATAGACTGATACATAAGAATAATATTCCCTAGATATCAGCAAAGCATTCAACAATTTTTCATTCTATTTTTACAAATTGGAGAGATGATGAGTGAATGTGGGGTAAGTCAAATGACAGAAAATAGAGGTCATGGTATATCCCAGGAATGTTGTTGATAAAAAGAAAGACCCCAAATACATCAAAATATTCATGAAGGGATTTTTGTGCTGCTAAAGAAGTGAAAATAAAGTAGATGCCCATCAATTAGGGATTGGTTAAACAAACTATGCTACCTGAAATTAATGGAATTTTACTGTATTGTAAAAAATGACAAAGTTGATGACCACATAGAAGCATAAAAATTTCATGAAATTATGGATGGAGAAATAAATAGAACTAAGAAAATAAAAGACATAATTACTGTGACAATGTAACCTCAGAATAACCATAATATTATCAAATATGGCTATGAAAAATTACAAAGATTGAGTTTAGTCTCAAAGAAGAGATAGGAGGAGCTACTTATTCCAAAGCTTCTATTTATGTTAAGGGTCTATAGGTATAGAAAATCGAATATAATGCTATATTTTAGTCTTTATGTTGATCAGTTTTGATGATTTTTTCTCTCTTTTTTTGACAAAAGTTAATAAAAAAAGATGATTTTTAGGGAGAAGATAAATGGAAGGATAGAGCAGAAAACTTAAGCTATATCAGATAATAGGTATGGAAAATAGAGTTGCTTTCCTAGTTGAAACCTTTCTTTCAACTAAATTATCCTCTATACCTTGCCCGCTCCTTCTGAGAAATAATTGTTTTTTGGGGGGAGGCGAACCTGTTTTCTAAAAGCTTGTCATGTCTACCTTTCACCTAATTCTCAGCTGTGGCTCCAAGAAACTTTATCATGTTTAGCAGTCAAACCATCTTGGCAGACAGGCTAAGCCAAGTTGTGGTAACCTTTGGACCACTAAGCCATTAGTGAGTTAGGGGGATATCTACTATAAGCATGTGAAGACTTCACCCAGTGAAATGGGTAGATGAGAACAATTTGTTCCAACCACCACAAGAGCACATGAATCAGGTCATGCAGAGCTAGAGCTTAGAAATCCATCACAAAAGCAGAGGTCATCCACAGATTCCTAGGCCATCTGTGGTCATCCTGATTCTTGTGTTTCTCTTGTATTTCAATGACTCTAGAAGACAGAATGAGCCTGATGACTTTATGCAGCTCTGCCTCACTTAAATTTAATTCATGGGGGCAGCTGGATAGCTCAGTGGATTGAGAGTCAGGCCTAGAGACAGGAGGTCCTAGGTTCAAATCCAGCCTCAGACACTTCCCAACTGTGTGACCCTGGGCAAGACACTTGACCCCATTGCCCACCCTTACCACTATTCCACCTATGAGCTAATACACAGAAGTTAAGGGTTAAAAAAATCTAATTCATGCACAAGCCAAGACATCACTCCAAGATATCATTGGTTTTCTTCAAAAAGGAAGAATGAGGGCAGCTGGGTAGCTCAGTGGATTGAGAGTCAGGCATAGAGATAGGAGGTCCTAGGTTCAAATATGACCTCAGACACTTCCCAGCTGTGTGACCCTGGGCAAGTCACTTGACCCCCATTGCCCACCCTTACTACTCTTCCACCTATAAGTCAATACACAGAAGTTAAGGGTTTAAAATAAAAAAAAACTTAAAAAAGGAAGAATGAATAACAACATCCTGGGAAATTTTAAAATCTTTTTTCAACCTTAGTTTCCTTACTTGTGCAATTGAAATAATAATAGCACCTGCTTCGTAAAGTTAGTATGAGGATAATATACGATTTACAAAGAAATTTTAAGACCTTATTTCACTGTGTAATTGTTAACTATTATTATTTGCTAGTTTCTATCCTAACCTCAAAATATCAACTTTGCAATTAAAGGTTGGGGGAAAGACTGGCAGGGCAGTCATTTTTGTGAAAAAGTTTCATGGTTTTAAAAATAGCATTATATTTTTTAAATCAATGTGTTCTATGTTCAATTAAAAAATAGTTTTCCAACGTGATTTCATTGGTATAAGGAATTGTCCATGAGGAAATACTTTTTGCCAACGAAGATCTCTTTCTGTTCTATAATGCTACTTTTCACAGGTCCTGCTCATTGTCCATAATGAAAATAGTCTGTTGCTTAGTTCTGCATGGCAAAATATCTTTTGCATTGGCTGATGCCATCTAAAATATAGGAATAAGATAGCAAAGACTGGAAGAGATAAGGACACAGTGGATGGCACAATCAGGAAGCCAAAGGGTTGTGGCAAAACAACCAGGATTATCAAATGTCTGGAATTCATGTCTATGATAACTTCTTGAAGGAACTGGGAAGAAAAGGTGTCAAGAAGAAAAGTCTCTAGGAGGACTGCATCATTAAGTGTAAGAGCCTGAAAGACTATCATATACACTACAGAAGAGACTTCTTCTGCTTTGACTCTGAAGGACAAAACAAAGTATAATTGATAGGAAGTGAAAAGATGAATGATTTCAGGGAGGAAAACCAACAAAATTTCCTAGCAATTAGATTTATACAAATAGAAATACCTGGAAATGTATTGTATTACTCTAAATTTTAGGGCTTCAAGAAATAATTGGATTATTACATGTAAATTATGTAATAATGGGGATTTCTTTGAATATGGCCTGGAATATGGCTTTAGAACATCTTTCTAACACTTGAATTCCATGAATCTATGAATATTATAGTCAGCTCTCTATAATACAATTGAAGGACATGGAATTGATCCTTCCAATGATAAGGTTGGTGAGGATATGTGAAAAGGTTCAGTTGAAAGAAATTAGAATATTTAGCCTGAATAAGTGAATACTTCAGAAGGGCATTATTGTTGTTTCCAAGTGTTTGGAGATTGCCCTAACATGAGAGAATGGCTTGACTTTCTTAGCTATAGAATGCAGAAATAGGAGCAATAGGCTGAAGTAGCAAAGAAGAACATTTCACTTGGATGCAAGGGTGGTGGTGGTGCTTCTTAGCAATCCAATTTCTCTAAAATTGAAATTGGATGCCTTTGGAGGTAGTGAGTTCTTTATCACTATTGAACTTTTGTTAAATGTCGAATAGCTGTACCTGATATCTTCTACCATGGCCATATGACCAACAAGGTCATTTGAATCCTAGGTGGATATATATATCTGACATATATATCTACATGTAAATATAAATATATATATATATACACACACATACTACACACATTTATATACTAATATACATATATATGTATAAACACATATTAAATATATATTTATAAGTATTCAAATTTGTTCATATATCACTCTGGACTTTGCAAGATTTAATGTGTGCTTGTTATTCTATGGTATATGCTGGGGTGCAGAAATGCTACCAGGGACAAGAAAGACAAAAGTACTGAGAATCCCAAAGGCTTAGTCTTCAAACAATAATTCTGAGTTATAATGAAAGACTGCAAAGATATGTGACCACAGGGAGCTGGTTTAGGGCATCTTTTGTTTCAGGGCTTTCCCAGAGGGCTACTTATTACATCCAAGGAAAGAAAAACATTCATAGGAGACAGTAAAAGAGAAATGCAGCACAGGGAATCATGTGACTTATTATGATGATGATAATAAGAGACAGCCTTCCATAGTGAATAAGGGTACTGGACTTGGAGCCAAGACATGCTTGAAAATGTTTTCTAACATTTAATAGCCATGTGACTATAGGCACTTAAAGTCTCTCAGCTTCAGTTTCCTCATTGGTTAAAGAGGGATAATCTATACTATATCACTCTCATGGTTGTCAGAAAGCTTAAATGACACCAAGTATAGAAAATATTTTATATGCCTTGAAATGCTCTGTAAATGTTGTTACTCTTGGTTTTTTGTTGGTGATAATGATAATAATGTCAAATAGAATCTGACTAATCTGAAAGTAAGTTTATTGAATCAATGGCATAAAACTATAAAAAATAGATGAAAACAACCCCAGATAATGATGTATCAGAATAATTTGTTTTCACAAAAAGAAACACATAAGGACGGCAACAACAATGACAAATCCCTTGCATCCTAGGTTTCCTTCACTTTTACAAAGTTATTTTTCAGCAAGAAACTGACCCCCATTACCTATAATATGTCTGTACATTAAGCACTTTATGTCGTGCACTATTTCAAAGTACATTTTTATGAGTTCCAAATAGTGCCAGACATGTAGTGTCTGGGAAAAAATGTTGCTTTTCAAGAAAGAATAAATGTATATTTGGTATATAATGATAATGTTGCATAGTAATATGTCTATATGAACCCCATAAGGAAGCCTTGTGTATAACAAATGCTGCAATATTTTTAGTGTCTAAATCACATGCCAAAAAAAAGCATTTCCAAATGTGAAAAAAATAAAATGGAAGAAATGGTATTTTATTGGTGGGATTCATTTCTGATTCTGTAGCAGCTTGTGTCAATTAAGTTATATCTATCACCACATATATTTAACCAACTACTTTCCCGTCTTCTTAGCTGCTTTCCTGAAATTTTATGTTTCAGTGGAATATACTGTCTATAGGGTAAACATGCTTCCTATGGATGTGGGACTGGTTACATCATGCCATCTGCCACATTATTCAGGGCCTACATTATTTCTATATTAGTTTACACATGTCCAAGTACTTCATACATCATATTATACAGTTTGGTTGGCAGCAAAGGTTGTATAAAGGGGAGATTTTCTGACATTTGGTAGTATGTATGAAGAGATATGAACAACAAAAACTATGTAACATGGTAAAAGGAGAGATATAGCTTTTTTTTTTTTTAAGTTTGAGGATCTAGTAACTGGTAGCGTGAGTAGAAGATAAAACCTAGAGTCAAAAATTCACAAATCAGACCTTAGACACTAAATGTTTGACCCTGAGCAAATCATTTCATCTGTCTGCCTCAGTTTCCCAATTTGTCAATAGGTACCTCCCTCTAAGAATTATTATGATCATCTAATTAAAATATAGAGCACTTTATTAAACTTCAGGTGTTTTATAAATACTAGTAATGATAATGATGCTAAGGTGGAAAATGGGATATGAATAAGCCCATTTTTAAATATGCTTAGAAATATTCTCAGAGGGTTGTTGTGAGGATCTAATGAAATAATATTTATAAAACCTCCAAGCATAAATTTAGCACATAGTAGGTGCTACATAAATATATATTCCCTTCTTCTCCTGCTTAATTCTCTAGTAAAGATGATGAGGATGCATAAGCAGACAGCTGATCCCTCTCCCATAAACACATATGAAATGGAAGGTAACTAAATTTGTGCTTATTCATAATATGATTATCATTATTACTAGCATTAAAACACTTTAACGTTAGCTAAGTACTTGACAATATTAATCTGATCCTCACGACAATCTTAGGAGATAGGTCTTGTTAACCTTATTTTACAGATGTGGAGACAGGCAGGCAGTATCAAAATGACTTAGGATAACAGAAATAAGACGTTTGTGAAGCTGGATTTTTAACTCAGGTCTACATAACTCCAGATCTGATATTTTACCTACATTGCCACCAATGAAACAAAAAAGCTACATCTTTATATTAATTTAGGAAAACATTGAGAATAATGTATTTTTAAAATAATAAAAGCAATGACACCTTTTAGTACTACTCCATAATTTACGTAAGCATTCTAGTCTCTAGGAACACACTACTATGTAATGTTACTGAGATGAGAGAACAAAATCCCCCTTTTCAATGATTGACACATTCACCTTAGCTTTCCCTCTGTTGTGTGGGAGTATGAGCTACATAAACCCACAGCAGGAACCTAGCACTCAAAGCTCGATACACACCCCTTAAAAAGTATATGGTCAAGAGGTGAGATGGAGGCGGAGTAGTCAGTGCTCTTCCTGTGGCTTTCTCATATGTCCTTGCCATGGATGGCATCTTCCTGAATTACAATAAGTTACAACTCACCTCTGTTGTTACATTTTCATGTGTTCTTTTTTCTTCTTCTCTCCTTTTACTTACAAATTCTTTGAAGATACGGATCATGCTTCCGACATTTCTTCTAATTTATTCTAATACATCATAAACTGTGTAAAACTTCTAATTCTTTTTTTCACAATTTGGGCTGAATAGATTTTTCTTAATTATACTACAGCATTGACTTACCTGAAAGGAAAAAAACTGAAATATCTCCAAATATTCTATAGAGTGTTGACTTCAAGTCAGAACTCATGTAAAAAGCATGGCTATCTCCTGAGGCAGATGGGAATTGCCAGCCAAATGCCTGTTTCTTTTGATATTCCATCAAATGTCACTCTTAATACTACAGGCACCAAATCAATGTTGATTAAAACTACTGGAAGTGAGAAAACTAGAATGACTGTGATGCTTGCAGTCACAGCTGACAGGTGAAAACTAACTCCTTATGTAATTTTAAGGAGTAAAACACTACCTAAGGAAAAGTTCCCATTAGGAGTGATCTTTCATGTGCAGGAAAAGGGATCAATGAATGAAGAACTTGTGTTAGATTTATGAATGTGGTCTTGGGTAGATGTCAGAGAGGAATGCTCGTATTCAATGCATTCAAGGGTCACCTGACTGAAAATGTAAAGAAAAGAATTGCTAAAATGAACATGGATATAGTTGTTATTCTGGGAGGAATGACATTGCAATTACAAGTGTTAGATTTGGTAATTAATAAGCCATTAATAGTTCATTTGAGAAAAAGAATATCATGAGTGATGTTGTCCAGAAACCATGAATTTACTCTATTGGGAAAAATAAAGAAACTATCAGTCACTGTGTAAGGGAACTGGATCAAAACTGCTTGGGACAAAATCTCCAGTGAGTTCATTGTGCTTGGATTTAAAAAATGTTGAATATCAAACAGTATGGCTGGTAGTGAAGATGGCATTTTGCGGGAAGAAGAGGGTGATGGAGATGACTCCAATGATGTTTCCACTTCAGGAGATGAGGAAATAGAAGAGGAAGGAGAAGATTAAATATTGGAAGGTGGTGTCTCACAAGTATCTATCAAGGTAATAAATGTTTAATAAAAGGGTTGGCATTAAAACTTCTTTAACTTGTTTTCAGGACCTTGAAAATCTTCAAATATAAAGTTCCGGCATTATTCACAAGTTAAGAAAAAGTTATAATTTAAAAGGATAAAATAAAATATGTATTTCCTTTTTCTGAGTTACCTTTCAAAATACTTGGGATTGCACTATATTTAGGGTCACATTATATTCTAGCTAATATGCTATGATTTCTTTGCCTCCTTTTCCTTATAGGCAGTTTTGTCTTTTAAGCTGTCATATTCTTTTTGTATTACTTTTATTTCTTCTCCCCAGTTTTCTTCTATCTTTCTTATTCGATTCTTCAACTGCTTCTTTAGTTCCTCCAGGGCTTCTGACTAATTTATACTTTGGGGGAAAAGTTTGGATGTGTTTGCTTGTTTCTCACTCTGCTGTTGCTTCTGTTCTTTGCTCTTTTTCTCTATAGAAATTATCCAGGGTCAAGAGCTTTTTTTTTTTTTTATTGTTGCTTATTCCTTTTGCCGCTAGAGTATTGAGATTCCTGCATGTTGGTGGTCATTGCTTTCTTAGCTTCTGTCTCCCAGGGATTTGCCTTGGTACTATCACCCCTTCCCTGTTAGAAGCCTAAGTGAGGGCAGGTATGTCTGTGATATTCTTTGTGTGATCTTCCTCTACTGCTGCTGCTGTTGATGCTACTGCTATTGCTGCTGCTGCTGCCCCTGTTGCCTCAGATACTGCTGTTGCCTTGGCTGCTATTGTTGCTGCTGCCTTGGTTGCTTTTGCTACTGCTGCTGCAAAAGCTCCCAATCCAACCTCTTATGGCTGGTATTTTTAAGGGTGGATCTGTAGTGTAGTAAGCTGTACTGAGTTTTTCCCTGAGGCTATATTCTTCAGCTCCTTGGGCTGCCACCAGCACCACCACTACCAGGGCCCCATGGTTGCTATTGCTGCTGCTGCTGTGTGAGAGTGAGCTCCCTACTATTCCCTGAGTCTCACTGCCCAGTTTTGGTACAGCCCTCAGGGATGAGTTTGTGGTGCTTTCTGCCAATCCCTAAGAATTTGGAGACTTCCCTAGCCCTGGTTCTCACTGGCATGGTGAGTGGGGGAGGGGTAGTCCCGTGTGCAGTTATGCTCCCTTATAGTGTGGAAATACCCACTCATTGTCTACGTTCCATGCTATATCCAATAGAAGAGTTCTTTTACTCATTCTGTTTTGACCTCTGACCTTTTGAGACACTTTGTAATAATTGGTTTGGTAGAAATTTCTGAGTGACTCCAAGTTTTTTCTGTTACTAAGACACCATCATGACTAAGCCTCCTTAGATGCTTTAAAATGGACTAAAATAATCCAAAAAAGACAAGCATTTATAAAATATTTAAACCTTTTCCCTTTAAAACCAACCTCTGTCTACACTCTCAATGCAAATAGATTACGAATTTCTTTAACTTTCTGCCCATTGTCCATCCATTCCTACTTGCCTAGACTTTCTCTATATATTTCCTATCTTTCATTTCTTCCTTTGGACCCTGATTAAAGTCCCTTAATAAAACTGAACATGTCTTATTTTTTCATATTTAGATCCAGCACTCTTTGTACCCTTTTCAATTTACTTTCACCAGTCATATATCAAAAATAAACTTCACATCACTATAATTTTTCCTTCTACATTATGCCCAAGATTTTAATATCAGAGTACTGATTGCTAAAAAATTATTCAATTATGTAGTAAAACAGTATTCTCTATTACATTTCAAAATAAACAGTTTAAAAATATTTTTACCTTATTTCTTTAGCAATTAAAGCTTTAACACTGTGATCAATAACCCAAAAGAATTCAGAATTTAAAATGAATTTGTCATATACACACTAAATCTATGTTAGGCATTAATTTTGTCCATTGTACAAACTAGTAAAATGAGATTAATTTTCATAATATCAGAAAATTAACAAAATTCATTAAACATATATATTTGTACCAACCACATTAAAAATTAAAACAGAATTATCGAGTATGAGACTTTTAGATCGAATCAATGAAATAACAATAAGTAAGAAGCAGGTATACAATGCTTATCCTATGTATTACATAATTTATAATCACCATTTAAGAGCACATAATTAAATTTTATTCAAATCTGATTTCATAAATACTACAAACAACTCATTGCTTTGAATGTATTCCTGAATTGTTATAGTTTCCTTTTATTTTATTTTCAAATCAAAGTACAATTTTTAGTATTAGACTATAGGTCCCAAGAAAATAAACACAAGAAATAGAAATCCCATACTTTCCAAAATTAAAATTTCCTTCAAACATTTTCCTTTCAACAACATTTTTCTAATAGCTTTTCAACTAACTGACAGAGTCAATTTCAAATTGACTCAGTTCCTTCCATATAATATTGGCATACCCTGTTCTTAAACATAAATTATTTTTACTAAAACTTTAACTTTCATTCTGAAGTTATAATTTCAACTATTAGACTTTTGAATTACTCAAAATTCCACTATTCACTATGAGATGAAAGTACTCAAATCCAACTTTTTTTTAAAATTTATTTTCATTTTATTGATTAATTATGAAAATTTTTCTATGGTTAAATAATTCATATTCTTTCCTTCCCCTCCTCCCACCCCACTCCCATAGTCAACATGAAGTTCCCCTGGGTTTTATATGTGTCATTCATCAAGACCTATTTCTATATTGCTGATATTTGCACTAGGGTGATCATTTAGAGTCTACATCCCCAATCATATCCCCATCGACCCATGTGGTCAAGCAGTTGTTTTTCCTTTGTGTTTCTGCTTCCACAGTTCTTTCTCTGAATGTGGATAGCATTCTTTCTCATAAGTCCCTCAGAAATATTTTGGATCATTTCATTGCTGCTATGGAGAAGTCCATTACAATGTGTATCTGTCTCTGTGTATATGGTTCTTCTGTTTCTGCTTCTTTCACTCTGCATCAATTCCTGCAGGTCATGCCAGTTCACATGGAATTCCTCCAGTTTATTATTCCTTTGAGCACAATAGTATGCCATCACCAATAGATACCACAATTTGTCCAGCCATTCCCCAATCGAAGGGTAACCCTTTGTTTTCCAATTTTTTGCACCACAGAGGATGGCTACACATTTTTGTATGAGTCTTTTCCCCTCTGATCTCTTTGTGGTACAAACCCAGAAGTGGCATGGTTGTATCAAAGGGTAGGCAGTCTTTTAAAGCCCTTTGGCTATAGTTGCCCTCCAGAATGGTTGGATCAATTCACAACTTCACCAGCAATGCATTAATGTCCCTGTTTTGCCACATCCTCTCCAATATTTATTATTTTCCTTTGCTGTCATGTTAGCCAATCTTCTCTGTATGAGGTGGTACCTCAGAGTTGTTTTGATTTGCATTTCTCTAATTATAACAGCAAATCCAACTTTTTAACAAATATGTAAGTCCTGGAAATTATTCACAAAGAATTTACCTAAGTAAATATCACACTCAGATTCAATTATTTACTTAAAAGTATTTCTCTCCATTTTAGGTGTGAGATTCATATTGCAGAGAGGGGTTCAGGATACATCACAGAATTCCATAGGGCCCCCAGAACTCTAAGAAAGGGGGCATTTAAAGGCAGTTGGAGCCCTGGTATAAGAAGGCAAGTCACCCTGCTTGCTGGGCTTGAGTCCTGGGTTTTTGTGTCTTGTGTCTTGGGTCTTGAATCTGAGCAGAGGAATAATCTGGGTGACTCTGAGCTGAGTCATTCAGTACCTGACTATCAAGCTGTTTTACTTTGGTTAGACATTCAACTATATCACAGTCTACCATAGTTTAGCTATCTTGATATAGAAGAAGAATATTATAGGGTTAGAGAGCAGGTCAGCCATTCAGGATACCTAACCCCCTTTTGGGGGGGAGAGGCTGATTTGACATAACTGTTTGAGGGTTTCCCTAACTTTATTGATCCTTATCCATCTCCCATCCTTCCCATTCCCACTTATCATTAAACCTTCATCAATTGGGAACAGTGCCTAGATATATATTTTGGGGATATACTCACAACTTCCATAAGTCAAATTTCTCTTACTGGTGGCTCTGTAGTTGATCCTAATCTCTGAGCCAGTGAGCTATTTCTAAACATCAAGCTTCAACTATTCTATCCTCAGGGGACTAATACAGAGAAAGATATAATCATAAGGAGTTTGCCTTTCTCTAGTTACCATCTTGGCCCAGAAGATATCAAGTCAGATTGTCCACCATTACCACACCGAAACTGTATTTCCAACTGCCTAGTGGAAGGGGGGAAGTAAAAGGATCACTTTGACAAGATCCTGCCCCTCCCTTCCAGTCAAGCCTGTTTGTGGATATGTCCCTCCATAGACCAAAGGATTAGGGAGACTAGATTGCTACAGACCCCTGTCATCTTACAGTATTTCCCTAATACAACATAGGGGATATAATAGTTTGACTAAATTTATGAGTTAAAAAATTATTGTGGTCACCATTTATAAAAATTAAAAATTAAACCATGAGTATGTTACTAGATTTAGTAGCTTTATTATAGCAGGTTAGAGATCCTAAAGAGGGAAATGTAGGAAAGATGTAGAAAATATAGCCTAGCTAAATACCCTATAATTGTAGATCCTAAGAAATCAAGCTTGACTCAGAACAAAGGCTCCTTCAGGTCCTAATCTCCAACCAGGAGTCACAGTAGTCTCTTCAGAAAGAGTTTTACCAGCACAAAATCAATCTCCAAAGTAGAAGTCCAAATCAGAAGAATCCCTCCAATACAAAAGACCAGAAAGCAGAAGTCCTCCCTCAACAAGAGCCACCAAGGCAGCAGAAACATGAAAAATGCCTTGGCTGGCTTTTATGAGCATTTTTCTTCACATCACTTCCTGTCTCTCTGGTTTCTCCTTCCTTTCACTGTGGGCTGACCTATCACATAAATCAAAGTTTCTCAATTTGCCTAACACTGAAGGGTCGGATGGGAGGGAGGAAGTGCTTGTGGTCTTTTGGGACTAACTAAATATTAATGACTAAGTAAGTGTGAACTTTCCTTGTTAATAATTTATTAAGTGTTAAGTAAGGGTACTTCAGCTTCCTGATTGATAAATTTAAAGTAGACGGAATAAAAAATTCCCTTTCACAGGGATAAAAAATAATCCTTAAGAATTTGAGAAGGAAATATAATTAAATGCATAATTTGTATTAGCTAAAGAATCCCTTTACTTTGATATCTTGCAAGTTCATAATTTATGGTGAGATTATAGTCCCAGGCAAAAATCTGTGTATGCAGCCAGATTAAGTATGGAGTGAGTCTGAAAGCAGTGCCTGAGTTTTAAGTATGTCTTACCATAGGTTTTACAACATTAATCTTAAATGTGTGATTATATTGCATTATATTATTCTTTATATCAAATTATTTCATGTAGGGGGTTAAGTGATCCCTGAAGGTCTTCCATTCAAAGATAGCAAGTCCTGAGGGAGGATTGGGGATTACTCAGAAATGAGAGTTAGAATGTACTATGTCAAGAATGATCCCTCTAAGAAGCCGAGGTCAAACTGTCCTGATTTATCCATTTCCTATAAGTTCCTATTACTTATGACAAAAATGGCTCCTGTAAATCTCACTCCTCACTCTGTAAATTATTCTTTTTGCCTTTAAAAATATATCAGCTCTGAGACTTCCGGTTAAGATGGCGGCAGAGTAAGGAGCAGCTGCTCGATCTCTCCTGACCGAACCACACAGGACCCCTCAAGGGGAAATAAAAACGAGTCCAGAGGAACGAAGGAACCCCACAACAGGGCGCAGCATTGAAGGTACGCAGAATCCGGGCATTTCCACACTTTAAAGGGGTGAAACAGCTCTCACTAAAACACGAGAGGAAGAAGCCCCTCCCCCACCCCCACACCGCACAAGCAGGTAAACAGGACTGGGGCAACCAGATAATCACTGGCAGCCCCAGAGCCTGTACCTGTGAGCTGCAAGACGAGGGACCCCAGGTGGCTGGGACTTTCCCTGAGCACCCACCTGGGTGAAGGCACCGCCTCCAGCCAGGACAAAGGCCTTTCCCAAGCACTGAAGGCATCGCCTCAGGGGCGAATAAAGATCTCCAGCCCATGGACTTTCACTACCTTCTGAGGGGGTGAAGGCAGGGCCCTAAGAGCATCTGCACAGGCAAAGGCAGTGCCCTAGGCTTGAATAACGATCTCCAGCCCAGACTTGGACATCCAGTGAGGACCCTGTGCAGACCTGAGCTTGGCTGTGGAAGCAGCCCCAAAGACTGCTGAAGGAACCTCGGGCAGAGGGGCAGACCGGGAACTACCAGGAGGCCTGACCCGGAGGACAAGGAGACCGGAGCCCCCCCCCCAAGCTTGCAAGGCCCAGGCAGACCCGGAGTGCAAAGACAAAGCGGAAAAGGGGCGGGGCTAACAATGGCCAGCAATAAGGAAGTCCAGAAGAAAAAGACCATCAAGAGAAATTCTGGAACACTAGACAACTTCTACACAGAGAAAATCCAGACAACAGAGGAGGGAAAACAAAAATCCAAACCTTCCCAAAAAAATGAAAGCTGGTCACAAGTTATGGAAGAGTTTAAAAATGAAATGCTGAGGAAGATGGAAGAAATCTGGCAAGAAAATAACAGTTTAAAAGGCAGAATTTCACAATTGGAAAGTGAGACAAGACAACTGAAGACCAAAAATGACCAGATTGAAAAGGAAAACCAAAATATTAGAGCCGAAAACCAATCCTTAAAGGCTAGAATTGAACATTTAGAAACCAATGATCTCTCAAGACAACAAGAACAAATAAAACAAAGTCAAAAGACTGATAAAATAGAAGGAAACATGAAATATCTCAATGAGAGAGTGACAGACCAAGAAAACCGGTCTAGAAGAGATAACTTGAGAATCATTGGTATTCCAGAAAAGGCAGAAATTAATAAAAACTTGGACTCCATACTCAAAGAAATTATTCAGCAAAATTGCCCTGAAGTTCTACAACAAGAGGGCAATATAGACATTGAAAGGATCCATAGAACACCCTCTAAACTGGACCCAGAAAAGTCAACACCCAGAAATATAATAGTGAAATTGAAGAGCTTTCGAGTCAAAGAAAAAATCTTACAAGAAGCCAGAAAGAGACAATTCAAATATCAAGGAGCACCAATAAGGATCACACAGGATCTGGCAGCCTCAACACTAAAAGAACGCAAGGCTTGGAATACAATATTCAGAAAGGCAAGAGAGCTGGGCCTTCAGCCACGAATCAACTACCCAGCGAAACTAACCATATACTTTCAGGGGAAAGTATGGGCATTCAACAAAATTGAAGAATTCCAAGTATTTGCACAAAAAAGACTGGGACTAATTGGAAAGTTTGACACTCAACCACAGATATCAAGAGAAAGATGAAAAGGTAAATAAGAAACAGAGGGAAAAGAAAGAAAACTCATAGTCTTTTAAGCTTGACTCTTTAAGGGCATAAATAAGATCTAATTATCTGTATTACTGGTGGAGAAATGCTATGTATAATTCTCTGTAGTGAACTCTATACACTATTATAATATTCACTATTATAGCAACCAGAAGAATAATTCATAGGGAGAGGACAGGATACTAAATGGTCTAAGATGACATGGGGGGTGGGAAAGAGGGGAGGAATAGTAGGGGACACCAAGAAAAATCCGAGTAAATAAGAAAAATAAGATATTCTATTACACACAAAGAGGGCATGGGAAGGGGAGGGGATAAATACTACCATAAGAAGGAGAGGAAGAGAGCATTAAGAGGTAATAATCAAACCTTACTCTCAGTGTAATCAACCCGGAGGAGGAAGAGTACCTTTATTATCCATCTGGATAAAACACTCCATCTAACCCTACTGAGAAAGTCAGAAGGGATAAACCAAAGGGAGCAGGGGAGTGGGGAGGCCAAAAAGGGAGGGAAGAAGAAGGGGGAGGGAATTCATTCGGGCTTTAAAAAAACAAAAAAAAGGGAACAACAAGGGAGGGGACAGAAAGGGAAGTCAATCAAGGGAGGGGATAAGGGATACTGGCTGAAAGCAAACCACTGGTGTAAAAGAAAATAGTGCAATAAGAAGGAGTGGGTCTAGGGGAGGATACAAAAAATGTCAGTGAATACACAACTAACAATTGTAACTCTGAATGTGAACGGGATGAACTCACTCATAAAATGGAAGCAAATAGCAGAGTGGTTCAGAAACCAAAATCCTACCATAGGTTGTCTACAAGAAACATATATGAGGCGGGTAGACACACACAAGTTCAAGGTTAAGGGTATGAGCAAAATCTTTTGGGCATCAAATGAGAAAAAGAAGGCAGGAGTGGCTATCATGATCTCTGACAAAGCCAAAGTAAAAATAGATATGATTAAAAAAGAGAGGGAAGGTCATTACATCCTGATTAAAGGCAGTATAAACAATGAGGA
>NC_058135.1:183283176-183304995 GCF_016433145.1 Gracilinanus agilis | reverse complement strand
ATGAATAGGCAATTTTCAGGTAAAGAAATCAAAAGTATCAATAAGCACATGAGAAAGTGTTCCAAATCTGTAATAATTAGAGAAATGCAAATCAAAACAACTCTGAGGTACCACCTCACACCTAGCAGATTGGCTAAAATGAAAGAAGGGGAGAGTAATGAATGCTGGAGGGTATGTGGCAAAATTGGGACATTAATGCATTGCTGTTGGAGTTGTGAACTGATCCAGCCATTCTGGCTGGCAATTTGGAACCATGCTCAAAGGGCTATAAAAGAATGCCTGCC
Organism: Gracilinanus agilis; assembly: GCF_016433145.1. Taxonomy (NCBI): domain Eukaryota; kingdom Metazoa; phylum Chordata; class Mammalia; order Didelphimorphia; family Didelphidae; genus Gracilinanus; species Gracilinanus agilis. The sequence continues at coordinate 183,304,711 of NC_058135.1, read as the reverse complement.
CTTTGATGCAGCCATACCATTGTTGGGTTTGTACCCCAAAGAGATCATAGATAAACAGACTTGTACAAAAATATTTATAGCTGCGCTTTTTGTGGTGGCAAAAAACTGGAAAAGGAGGGTATGTCCTTCAATTGGGGAATGGCTGAACAAACTGTGGTATATGCGGGTGATGGAATACTATTGTGCTAAAAGGAATAATAAACTGGAGGAGTTCCAGGCGAACTGGAGAGACCTCCGGGAACTGATGCAGAGCAAAAGGAGCAGAGCCAAAAGAACATTGTACACAGAGACTGATATACTGTGGTAAAATTGAATGTAATGGGCTTCTGTACCAGCAGCAATGCAATGACCCAGGACAATTCTGAGGGATTTATGGTAAAGATGCTACCCACATTCAGAGGAAGGACTGCAGGAGAGGAAACATATAAGAAAAGCAACTGCTTGAAGGTATGGGTCGGGGCGGACATGATTGAGGGTGTGGACTCGAAACTACCACACCAATGCAACCACCAACAATTTGGAAATTGGTCTTGATCAAGGACACATGACAAAACTTGTGGAAATGTGCGTCGGCCATGGGTGGGGGGAGTGTGGGCGGTGAAGGGGAAAGTAGGAGCATGAAACATGTAACCATGTTAAAAATGATTATTAATAAATGTTAAAAAAATGAAAAAAATATATATATCAGCTCTGATGATCAGGGTCTTAGTACTTACTGCTGATCTCTGAGTTGTTTTCTTTGCCTACCAAATTAAGTCAAATGTTATTCAAAGAGTACTTATCTCAGTCTTTTTTTCTTTCAACATAATAACCATATATTTTATAGTAAATTTTCAAAACACCAAAAAGTATTTTTACTTTACTTAAGTTTTGTATGCATCCAGTTACTTGGTTCTAATAACTTATTTATGTTAAATGTTAAACCCCAATTTACCAAGTTTTTCTTGAAATGTAAGCTGTGTTTCTGCCACTTAATTCCCGAATCAGAAGGATGACCTTCTTTTCTTTTTTTTTAACCCTTGTACTTCAGTGTATTGTCTCATAGGTGGAAGAGTGGTAAGGGTGGGCAATGGGGGTCAAGTGACTTGCCCAGGGTCACACAGCTGGGAAGTGGCTGAGGCCGGGTTTGAACCTAGGACCTCCTGTCTCTAGGCCTGACTCTCACTCCACTGAGCTACCCAGCTGCCCCTTGACCTTATTTTCTTGGAAGCTGAAACAATAAATCGATCATTACAAGGGGTATCCTTTACTTCTTCTGTTGATTTTATTTCTCTTAATTTAAAAGTTAAGGAATATCAACTCAAAACTCACTACGCAAGATTTCTAATTGCATCAAAATCATTTAACCATAATATAGGAATTCAGTTTCACAGTTTCTAATGAGTTCATGATGTCATGTATTCTTTTTACCTCATTATCTCTCAAAACATTTTCAGTATTCAAGAATGCCAGGAGTGAGAGAGAAAAAAAATGTTTTTTAAAAAGATCACTTTATACACACAATTCTATGAAGAGAGACAGAGAAACACAGATACATATACAACAAAACAGTTAACATTTATAATTTACTACCTCTGCCATTTGGCTATTTCCACAAACTGCAACACTTAGACAAACAGAACAATAAAAAGCCCAGGTTTATTTTTAAGCCAATTTTTTAAAAAAAATTTAATCCAAAGGACTTCATTTAGAGATGGTTTTGTTTAAACAATTAATTTTGTCCTGCATGGTTGACCATAAGACTTTTCCACCCAGCATATCTGATCTCTCTAGACTGACTTTATTTAAGAAGGTTCCCTGTTTTTGGAACCTTGTCACCCATGTATGTGTCTAAGAACTGAAAAAATCTTTATATAACTTGAAAAGACACAGATTCATGTGTCTAGCAAAAAAATATCTACTATCTCTTAGTGCTTAAAAACCCACAAATGCATGTGTCTAAATGTATCAAAGTCACAAAAAATAAAAGTTCACATTCAAAGGAAATAAAGTCCCAAATCAACATAACACACACAACATAAAACATACAACATAAAATAAAAAAGGGCCCTAAAGTAAAAAGGAGAAAAATGAATTTTCTAAAAGCAGAATTCTGTTTTAAACCCAGAATAAGTAGGAACCTGGCTAATTTGGAGTCCTGATTCAGAAGTCTTTGAAGAAAAGATTCCCTGGGTGTCCCCAGAAGGTCCCAGGAGCTAGAAGTTCAAATCCTCAGTCCTTTGGGGATATCAATTTATAAAGGAAAAATCTTGGGAAAATCTTCCAAGTAAAACTGACTTTATTATTAAAGCTGTAAATCAGAGAGTCAGAATCTCTTTGCAAACCCATCATTGTCTGAAAAGAAGAGCCTTATCAGTTAACAAGCATTTATATTTTTATGCAAAAGAGCCAGATTACACAAATTCATGCCAGAAAGGGTCTGCAAAATTGGATTTTCTTTCCCTTGGTAGAGTATCTTGAAGGTGGAACAAATAAGGCAGACTGGATAGCCTCTGTTTAATGTACGGTGTTATAAATATAGACAAGCTTATTTTGTACCTAAATAAAATAATATAAATTCACAGCCTCAGGAGCATCTGGTTGCATTCCTGGATGCTAAAGGCATGCTCCAAACTTCCTTTGACAAAGTACTATTGGAGATTTTTATTATACTCACACTTTGATTATTGTTTACTGATTTTCATACACAATAATTCAATCAGCTAATACCTGAGAATCTTAATTATTACCAAATCTATCTATAGGCATAATTTGTCACTAAAAGGCTGAATGTCTAATAGAATTACATGCAGAGGACATAAAGTAATAAAGAGGAATTAATCAATGAATAGAAATTGAAGTTGCTTAATTAAATTAGACTTTACACATTCAATTTACATATACTTATACATAAATGCATGATGCTATGGATGCATTAAAATATATACTCTGAAAGAAGCCTCAGTATTGACTTTGTTTCCAGAAAGGTGACCAAAGGCTTGAAATGCAGAACATATACGATAAGTATATGTTTGCTTCCATTCCATAGAGGTGTAGGACTTGAGGTCCTACAGCTATTGCAATGCATGTTTAAGGTAGGATTTAAACTCAATCCTTCTGGATTGTTGAACCCAATGTTCTATTCATTAAACTATTCTGTATACTAAAGAATAGCAAAGTAAATAATGAAAGAAAATAAAGTAGTAGAATTATTCCCCATCAACTCTATCCCATACATGAAGAGTATAATCTCTTAGAAATACCCACATCTAGAGAACTGGTCATTCTCCAAGACACTCATCATCTTAGGTGAAGAAAAGTTATGACAAAGCTAGAAGACCTTCCGCTACTCTATCTCCCTATAACTAGTAGTTCATTATTTCTTGCCTCTATTTCTTATAGTTTCCATGTCCAGGCCCCGAATTTCCCTAATATTTAGTTGTTTTACTGTAGCTCTTCAGACACCATCCTCTGAATCTGTTTATTCTGCTTTTTTTCTATCTTCCAGCCCCACCATTTCCAGCTTTCTCACACATAAGCTACTGTCATCTCTTGGAGATGTTATCTAATAGTGTTTTCTTTCTAGGGAAAAGTGATAGTGTTCTTTCATGATATAACTCAAGCTCAATAATCTTCAAACAAAATAGTTTAAACTATTGTATTAAATAGGCCTAAATTGTCTCCGGATGACACAAAAAAATCTCAATAGGTAGTTCACATGAACTTACATATGTCCTCTTTCCTTCACTAAAAGTCTTTCCTTCCTTTACAGATGAGTTAAATCAATTCATTTTACCTCTCTCTATTCCAGAAGGCAGATTCCTGGATATATTTAGAGTTTATGACTTTCATTAGTCTTTCTGTGTGTGAAGATAAACATGTTCTCTTTTCTGTGAACATTCAACTACCATGGCATCTCCTACCATCTGGGTAGGTAAACAATAGATCATTCTAGAACTTTAACAAACCTCAAAGAGGCACTTGATAATAGTAGAAGAGGAAGGACAAAGCTAACACTCTTGGCTCACATTATTTTCAACAGAGCAAAATGTTTCTCCCTCCCTCATACCTAAGACAATAAAGAAGGAAAATGTAGTGTCTACAAATCACATTTTGTTCTTTGCTATAGCACACGTGAACACAAAATATTCATTAATTTCTATATAGAAAATCATTTCTACACTATACCAGTTATAAAGAACATATAAAGGTTTATATTACTTAAGGTAAAAATTAAAATTGTTTGTATAATGGAAAAAAAGCATGTAAACATTGCATTCAGTGTACTAAATAAAGAGATGCATGTTGAATATATACATATATATTATATATATATGTGTGTGTGTGTGTGTGTGTGTGTGTGTGTGTGTATAATTTCAAGTTGGCTATATGCAAAATAGACATGTACTCTCTTTCAGTGGAGTTTATCTTGCAACCTATGATCTGGTGTAGGTGTTCTTGGGCTTTGGGGGTTATAGAAACTATGGCTGTTTAGAAAATTCCCTTCTCAAAATAATAGTTTTTGTTTACCTTCATAATTGAAGGAAATATTTAATTTCAGTTAGGAGTTATTGAAAATAGGATTTGGGAGGTCTCTGAAACCCTGATTATGAAACCTTGCTCTAATAAAAAAAATGACAAATTTAAAGTATTAAGAGACCTGGGTTCAAATTTTGACTCTGACAATTATATGACTCTGAAAATCACAACCTCTATCAATATTGTTTTCCTCATCTTAAACTAGCTATATGAATAATATTGTGAAGATGGGATTAAATCTCCCCTGTCCATTTTTAGATTTAATCACCAAAAATGTATACACCCTACTTACACTTAAGTGGGAGAGACCTGTGACCCATATGTGCAATAGTGGATGATGAATCAGAATTGGCTGACTGCCCCCTGGGCAGTCGTAAGTAAAGCTTTATCTGTAATTGCTACATGTAAAGTGGGAGGAAGGCACAGGAAGTGACAAAAGGAATGGTCTTTAAAAGTGGCCAGGACTTCCTGTGATGCTCTCTTTTGCTTTGAACTGAACCCTGGAGTAGCTCCAGCTGAGGACCTTGTACTGCTTTCTATGTCTCCTTAAAACTTCCATGTAGGTCAGTTAAAAAGTCTGACTCCCTTCCTTGGCCTTTCCTGTAGGTACTAGCCTCTGGAGGGGCCCCTTGCCTGACAGGAGGCCTTGTGACTAAAACCTTTGTTAATTGACCCCTAGGCCTTCAGCTGGTGCTATTGGAGCCCTGACAGAGTAAGCCAGGGCTTGAGCACATAGTCTAGACAGCGATGTGCAAACTTTTATAGTTTTTCTGTAGTTTGCCCATCTCTAGTTCTTTAAGCTAGATCTCTGACTCTATCCTCTTTTCCATTTCTCTACTTTCACTCTTTCTCTCTCCCTTTTTAAATAAATTACCATAAAATCATTTTGGAATTGAGTAATTAATTCTTGATGATCATGACACTAAATAGCTTAATTAGCTTAAAAAAAGGGTTGTACCCTTTAATTTTAACCCCTTACATTATGATCCCTCTTTACAGTATCAGCCTCAAAGAATTGGTGTAAGGATCATATAAAATGTATGTAAAAACCTTTGTAAGCCTTAAGACATTATATAAACATTAGATGTTTTTATTATTAGCTGTATAATGTCCTTTGCCTTTACTCCTGGAGAATTATATGTTACCCTGCCATTATATTGATAGTCTTGACACCACTTAGTGTCCTGTTACCAATTATATCTCCTTAAGATTCTCAGACACACTGACTTTCAGTAACATTAATGTGACCATAGATGGCCTAGACTTATTATTACTTTCCTATCTCTGTTGGATTTTTTTGTACATGTGACTTCCTTTGATTTTAGATATGTGCTACTCCAGAATCAATCAAGAAAAGAGAGTCTTCTGGATATAGCAATTGTGTATTTTCAGGCAGAGTAGATATGTTTTTTGGCAGATATCACTAATTTCCAAAATGAAACAAGTATGCAGTTTTGTTGTCCTTCAAAAAGTAATCTTAATCCAATGGTCTGCTCCCATCCATTTATCTACCATTGATAGACCTTATTTCCTTAACCTATTGTTACCCTTGTTTTCCTATACACAAGAGAATCCAAATAACTCTTCAATAAGGAACATACAGTTGGGATATGTTACCTTTCCCAGTCTCTGTTAATTCTCTAGGGCTATTTTGTAGGCATGTTAATCTCTTTTATATAGCAACCATCCACTGATTCACTATCTGGGAGATTCCCTGCACATGAGGATTTTATTACTGGGTTTATCCACTGGCTAAATTTCTTGACTTTGATCCATTTTTCTTTTAGAGTTCTTTGAGCTTAATACAGGCATTAGATTTTCATCATCTAATCTTTCATCACAAAAATTGCTTGTAAGAGACTTCATATCTTCAACTATTATTAAGACTTCAACTTTCAGACTAGAAGCCACATGTGGTTCTTGCCATATGTGCAGTTTGCCACAACTGACACTGCTGGTTAGCTGCCACAGAATTCATCATATTCAGTAGAGTATAATAAAATATTCTAGTTCTGGGTGTCTTTTGAGATGGTGAAGTGATATTCTAGATTTGCTGATTCCTGCAAAGACTAATATTTTCTTTAGCATCTTCATCTCATAATTTCAGCATTGGTCAGAATGAACCATGCCAGGGAAAATGTAAGACAAAACTTATTTCTACTATAGCATCTTGACTAATAGGGAAACTTTCTTGATCCTGGTTGGGTTGGATGATGCATACTAGGTAAAATGATCTGCCACTACTATAAGATTATTTTGGCTTTTTATATCTCCTTCCTGAGATAAGAAATTTATGCACACTATTTCCAAAGTGTTGCCAGTGTTTGTGTTCTCAAAAGAAGTATAAATCAGTAATATTTTCCTTTAAACATATTTTGTATACCTCTGAGTTATTGAAAAATATTTATTATGCTGACTTAAATCATTAAAATGTCATTTTTTTCTCTTGGCCCACACTCTAAATCACCAAAACATAGTGTCATGGTGACAGATTTCTAGATTTTTGGTAAAACCAATTGCATACTATCCTTTGTTGGTTCACTTATTTTTTAATTTTTATTTTCATTCATTTATTTTTTAAACCCTTACCTTCTATGTTGGAATCAATACTGTGTATTTGTTCCAAGGCAGAAGAGTGGTAAGGGCTAGGCAATGGGGGTCAACTGAATTGCCCAAGGTCACAGAGCTGGGAAGTGTCTGAAGCCAGATTTGAACCTAGGACCTCCTGTCTCTAGGCCTGGCTCTCAATCCACTGAGCAACCCAGCTGCCCCCTATTGGTTCACTTATAATCAGCAATTATTACCATCATCATCATCTTCATCATAATTCATGTTTAAATACTTTAAGTTTTGCAGAGCACTTTTTTCCCTTTCTGACTGAAAAGGAAAACTTTTTGGAAGGTTTCCTTTTGTTCAGAAGACAATTATATTTTTTCTTTTCCAGATATCATAAGGATGTATTTTTAAATAATTGTTTTCTGAAATTTTCCTATCCATGTTCTTTCTAATCCTCCTTCCCTTCTCACTTCCCTGAGATGGAAGATAATATGACATAGGTCAAACACGTGATGTCATGCAATATATATTCCCATGTCCATCAAGTTGTGAAAGAAGACTTGTTGCTTACACAGGAAAAAATAACTCATGAAGAAAATAAAGTGAAAAATGGTGTATTTCAGTCTGCATTCAAACTCTAACAATTTCTTCTAGAGTAGTAGATAATCTTTTTATCACAATCTCTTGGAGACTTGGATCTTTTCGTTGCTGATGATAGTTAAACCATTCAAAGTTGATAATCATATATTATTGCTGTAACTATGTATGATCTTCTGTTTCTGCTCACTTCACTTTGCATCATTTAATAGAAGTACTTACAAAGCCCTATACATGATCATATATGATCTTTACAACTCTTCTAGGCCAGAAGATAGAATATGTTTTGCTCTATAAAAGGTGGCCATGATGCATTCATGAAGTGGTTAGTCTTGTCTTCAAGCAACTTGTTATAGTTGTGTCTAATGAATGCTATAGACTCATGGCCAAATAAATTGTCTCCTGTTTCATTATTCTTTTCATAGAGGTTTATAGTGGTTTTTCCTACCACATACCTCTGAGTGAAAGTGATTAGGAACTTAGACATTATGCCATTGTTCTTTACAAATTCAACATTAGTAACTAACAAATTCAAGAAAAATTTAGTTCTCATGTCTTCATACTTAGCCAGGTGAGTTTTTTAACCTTCTCAGAGTGAGCCCTCTCTCCTCACTGAGATGATGGCTTAGTCTTAATTAACACAAAAGGTCCATTCCATTTCTAAAACCAGAATCTTCAGAATCTTGTGATCTTCCTATATGATTCATGTGGTTGACAGAGTCTCTGCAAAGCTCTAATTTTCCAATAGATAGTTTTAGATAAACAGTAGAAAATTTAGTCCACTATAATAAGAGAATGCAATACACTAACTCCCCAAAGGAGTTTGTTTCATTAACCAATTTGCCTAGGAACTTCTAAAAATCATAGACATCCTTTCAAAGTTCCTTGAGAAATGCAGAAAAAATGTTAATCCTACAGACTTAGATTTTAATGTGTTAAGTTTTTTCTTTTCTTATATTTTTTTTCTTCCTGAAGATCAGTTAATATTACTTATAGAGATCTAACACTAAAATCTATTGGATTCCTGTAAATCAGTGAAAGATAGTGTAAACATGCTGCAGTATACTAATCCATCTTAGTCCTCTTATTCAAAGTCTAATAGTACATACCTTACTTAATATTCTCAACTTTATCATCACTATAGGTGAGGCACATGGATGACAGCAAACTGTGTTGAATGTTGTTGCTTAATATAATTCAAATTGGTTTTGAAGGCTTCCATCTTAGCAAGGACACATTTTCAAAATTAATTTATTTTTAAATCATTTTAAATTTTTTCAGATTATGTGTTATGTAATTTTCAGGATTCACTTTCTGACAATTTGCAATCCATATTATCTCCCATTCTCCCACCTCTCCCTTCTCTTCAAGACTATAGGTATATAGATAGAGGCTGTATATATATATATATGTATATTATAGAATACATATTTCCATGTTCATCATGTTGTAAAAGAAGACATATATCACTAGAGAAAAATTCATGGAGAAAATAAAGTTAAGAATCTCATGCATTTAGACTCTGTCAGTTCCTTCCATAGTGTTAGTCAATATTAATTTTCTAAGAATCATCCTTAATTTCTAATTTGTCCAGATTTCTAAGTGTTAACTATGAATTTGCTATCTATAATACTTTGTGAGCACTTTAATTAAATAAGAATTAGTCCCAATCAATGCTAAAATCCAGACTTTTTCTCACATGTTTTACTAGACAGTGTCTCAAAACATTTAGTGCATTTTAAAATTGAACTACATTAAGCCTTTTGGGAAACTTTGTATTATTATGTGGCATCTACCTTACCAATGACTCCTTTATATAACTGGTCAGTCATTATAAACCAGTCTTCAGAAATCCCTTCATAGACTAGATATCCACTATAAATACCTTTTATATAATGACTTAAATATAATAACTGCTTGGTGTCAGAGTCATGCATGGGAATCTGGGGATGAGTAATTGGATCTGAGGGCTATTTTAGCCATGGAGAGCTAGAGTTAACCTGCTGGGGAGACTAGCAACCAGAGAGAGAGAGAGTGAGATAAGAAGAACAGGAAAGGTTGGGACTAGCATGCCTGAAAAGGACCAGGTCGAAGAATCATGGTGCTATGACTGAGGGCTAGGATCTCAGTTCATTATGACAAAGAGAAAGACTTTTATAGAGAGTAAAATATTAAGCATTACAACATTCTTGCGGGGGGAGGGCTGTTACTTTCCCACAGTAGAATATTGATGAAAATGACTTCACACATGGATGTTACCAGTGTTGCTATTACAGTCTTAAGCAATTTGAGAAACAGTGATTGCTAATCTGTTCTTAGGGAAAGATAAGTTTGGTACTTTCTGTCATGATATTACAAAGACTTCTTTGCTCTTCAGAGTGAGGAGAGACTCAGGGTTTAATGATGACTTTTGGTCAAGAGCAGCAGTTCCTTTGTGCGAGAGACTGGGGCCTTGCCAGCAATCTCAGGCAAGCATGGCTGCTTTCCCCCGTGTGCTTGATATGTACTGAACTCTTCCTTTAACTTGGAATATCCTTTTCATCACAGAAGGATATTCTCTGTCCTGGATCCTTACTGTTATTCCTGCACAAAGTCCTATGAGTCTTGTAATAAAGACGCAGGATATGTCAGTGGACAGGTATTAAGTCAATTGGTACCTCAGTTGACTTCCAACCCCAACCTTTTCTCAATCTCAGGTGGTTTAATTTCAACTGACTTCATATAATGTACCTACCTTGCCCATTTTTAGAAAAATGAATTTCATTCACTCTGTTTGTATTGTTTCTGGAGTGAGCTGCCTCAAGCTAAAGTCTAAAAGAGTTTTTTACTTGTAGGAGGAGGGTTCTGTATACTGGTTTATCATCTAATAGGCTTTTTACAATGTACAATCTTATTTCTATTACTATTCTAATATGAAACTATAACTACAGAAGTTACTGATGCAACTTCTCTTCCCTCCACCCAGTATCTATGGAACAATATTGAGTAGATGTAAGCAATATAAGATCCTTTTTTTGCTGTTTCACTTTAACCCAGTATATGAATGACTGTCATCCCTCATCAATAAGAATTTCAACAATTTGAAGTATTTGTATTTCTGCAAATATTTTGATAGTTGCTCTTCTCCAGTTTTATAATATGTTGAGCACTTAAATCAATCTAATGTTGACCATTTTATCTAGCCACATTATCCTTTTAATCCTTACTTTCTCATGCATAACTTTCAAACAGCAGAAAAATAGAAGCCTCTTCCCAATTCTCCTGGAGCATATCAACAAGCTTCACATAATATCACTATATTTTTAGTGACACCAAACATTCCCCAGAATTTATAAACTTTTTTAGTAGGATAACACTTTCATCTTTGAAGACTGTATGATAGTAAGTGTACATTGGATTGGTTGGAACTCTCAGTTCCCTATAAGTCTCTGCCTCATTCTCCTTAAATTCTTTCATCCTTTCATTACAATACTTTAGCCAAAACCCAAATGATTCCTCTCTTGGTAGATGGTGATGCCCATTGCCAATGAAATTCTACAGCTTTTTTTGCTACATCCTTTGTAAGTATACTAATTGGCTGCCCCTCCCATTTAATTACTGCCACCATTGCCACTGGGTTATTGGATTCTAATGAATATGTTGACACTAGGTCACTGGCTCTTCATTATGGGTAGTTGATCATGGAAAGGGATACAACTTCCTTCACCAGGCCTTTTTCAGAATTCTCAATTTATCTTACCATAATATAAAAGGATTTGCATTTGCCCACCAACTCTTGATTAGCAGAGTGGCTTATTAAATAACTTTCCAACTAACCTTCTAGTTGTTTATCACTTTGGGTATCTTAAAATGACCCACAATTCAAGGTCATCAACAGAACAGACTTAGTCCATTTTAGTTTTTGCTCTATATTCAGTCTGACATTCTCATAATGTACACAGTATGTTGAAGAAGGGATTCTTTACTAAACTTTGTATTGTAAACTTTTGTTATCAGATGAAATGTATGTAATCTTTCTCAAGATAATTATATTTTAAAAATTGTCCAAGTTATGCGGAGACAGGTTTTTTAAAATAACTTAAGTTACATTACCCATTCACTCCAAACCTGAATTTGTAAAGATAGGGCATACAATGGCAAGTGAACATTGATACTTATCTCCATTTAAGCATGCTCTATATTTTAACCTTGTTGCGCTTTAACAAAATAACTTCTATAAATTGTGTGCCAATTAATATACATATATATATGTTTTTTTTTTCCTCAAGGGATCATAAAAATGGAGTCACAAACCAATTTGTTTTCCTGTTGATAACAGTCATAACAACTTAGATAGAACTCAAAATTTTTTAAAAAGTTAGCAAAGATTTAATAAATCTTCTTTTGAGCTTCAAGTTACTAAATCACATAGAGGGTAGTCATAAAATTTAAAAATAATTGTTGTCATTTTATCTTAGAGAGTGCAAAATTTGAAATAAAATGGCTCAAAAGAGCTTTTTTTGAAAAGAATAATATGCAGAATTCCATAAGTACTAGATGACTTTTTTTATTTCTTTTAAACTAGATATACTACAGACTTGCAGTTAAATAGTATTCCCAGAAAAAAATATTGGTGTTAAAATATGATTCCTTGTTAAAGGTAATGGAAACATTCACAGTAGATATGAAGACATTGTAGGGCATTATCAAGCCCAATAAAAGCTCCTTCAAGTACACTATTGTGACAGTGTATAAGAGGAAGAGAAAATTGACCAGATATGTGGCAAAAAGAAAAAAAGAAACAGACAACCTAGATAAAGAATTTCAAGAGATATAGAGAAAGGCCTTTGACATTTTGGGTTCATTTCATGTGAAAGACAAATAGGAAAATCTAGGCAAGACTATTACAAGATGAGAGTGGTATTTGGATTGCCATTTTCACCATTAGAAGTTATTTCCATTGTTGAGATCAGGTACATTTAAATATTAAATTATCCCTTAGAAAGACATATTCTCATAGAATGTCACATATCAAAGGTGACTCTAAAGGGTTTGTAGTAAGATTAGTTGACGTATTATACTTGAGTTCCTTTTATATGGAATTTACATATGATTGGAGTCTCTAATCAGTTTCCTAATTTTCATGAATACCCTTAGTTATATGTCACAGAGGCTTCTTTTTCAGTTAAAATACTAATATAACCTGGCTTCATTTCCTCTCTAAAATGCCCTGATTCACCTAATGCTTTTATGTATTGATAATACTACAAAAAGCTCTAAAAACATTATATTTTAGTGACCTGAAGTATTACCTGCTTTTATTGTTATATTGTTTTTATGAATCTCAAAAACTCCAAAAGTCTCTAAGACACAAAAGTAAAATCCAGCAAACAAAAACATCTAATGAAGATATTTTATTCTGAATAATTCACAGTGTAAGACAATTTTGTAACTAGGGTTCAAGTATTATCACATAGGAAACCTCTTTCACATTTTGTGGTAGATTATAAATGGAATTGATATTACTCTACTTGAAGAAAAGGTAGGGCTATGATAACAAGAAGACTAAGATTAGACCATGATACTGAAAATTAAGTAGCAACTCTTGGGAGCCAATGAAAGCTGACTCTAGCATATCCCTATTTGGAAATCACAGAGTGAGTTTGTGTCATTGCTCTAATTAGAATGCAGACATTCTATTTCCTTGGGGTCAAAATAATATAATGTTTACAATGATGGATTTGTAGTCAGAAATTTTTGGCTTCATATTTTGCCTCTGACACTAACTCTGTTACCATGGGCAGGTCACATAACCTCACTGAGTGTCAGGTCATTTTCTAAGACACTAAATTTTAAATGGGGTACAATCTGTAGGAAGAAGTTTACATGTTGTAGAAATCATATATCCTTGTTATATTGACACATCTTGATTATTCAGTCTAGGATTACACTGTTTTTCACCTTTTGATGGTTCTGGAAAACAATAAACATTTGTTTGCTGATTTCCTACTTAAGATATGATCTTCCTCAAATTTCCTATTACTATTTGAGCTTGTTGATATCAATTGTTTTTATAAATTTCTCAAATGAGATTCTAATTTTCGGTGACAAATCTATTTGCAAATGTTTATCAATTTCTTCTCTTTTATTTGGATTAAAATATATATTATATGGCTCTCTCCAAATCCTTAAAGCATGCTTTTGATTGATTATTTCAGTAGAATAAAACAAATAATGTTTTCTGTTGCAGTCTCACATTGCAAAAGAAACAGAAATCAAATGTAATAATGATAGAAATGCATTTTTCTTTTTTAAAAAGACTTTAAGGATCCAAACCACCGACCTATTTTACAGATGATAAGAGTGAGGATGGTGAGATTCCATTCTAAAGTTATCCTTTGGGTTACATGAAATATAGAACTATCAAACATATCCACTTAAACATAAAGTTGAAATTGTATATGCCTTAATTGAAGAAATTTCTACTTCTTCCTTTGGGAAGTGATTACATGATTTCATTTCATAAATCAATTTACTTATTACCCAGTAAATGTAGTCTTATTTTTCCCCCTTAATATCACTCACAGGCTCCTAGTAAGGTTTCTTTTATTGTACCATGCTTAATCTTTCCTCTCCCCATTACCATTACAGTTAGTGTTTAAGAGATCAAAAGATAATTATAATGTGCCCAAGCTAAACATATTTAGCTCTTTCTCTTATCCTCATAAATCATTTATTCTTTCATTCTCCTAATTAATTCTGTTCCTCTTATAATCTCCATTGGTTGCCTATAGCTCTCTATGAGACGGCTTATGAAACTCAATCCGAAGTCCTAGAGTACTTTTACTAGAATTGTGAAGAGAGGGGAAATTATCACTTCCTTGCTCCTAAACCTGATGTCTACTTCTAGGAAGCCCAAAATAACACTAGTCGTTTTAGCTGGCACATCGTATTGCAAACTCATATATAATTTGCTTTCTATTATCACCCTTGGGTCTCTTTTGGCACCACATGCAGGTTTTACCTGCCCCTTGAATGTATCTGATTATTTTTCCCTCGATGCTTTATGTAGTTTGCATTTTTTACAAGCTGACTCTGAGTTTGCACTTCCCTATCCATATTTCTAACCTGCTTTGTTACCATTGTATTATTTCTGTCCTTTCCAGGTTGTTAGCATGTCCCAATTTAGAATAACCTGAAAAATTCTGTTTATTCCCTGACCCAGCTATTCTCCTGGGGTTCCAACAATATGTTCAATATTCTGCACCTCAAATGATGCCAACTAGAACTTTAAGTGAATGCCTGGGGTAATGCTACCTACCACAGGGAAGGATAACCCTCTGACTTCTGAAATGGGAGCTTGCCTTCAGTGCCTTGGGTCAGATATTACTGTCGAACTGTCTTTGAGTATTTCTGTAACATAGCAATAAGAGGATAGACTGGGATCTGCTTTTCTTAACCCTTTCAAAACATATTGGGAGGGGAGAAAACTCTTGCCTTTTGAAAAATGATTATTGTGCCTTCAACCACAGCTGATTTTGCAAAGCTGTATTGGTAACTGCCAATTTGGCCATCAATATGAAATCTATCTGATGATGCCAGTATTTAGCAGCTGCTTGTAAGTCATGAATTTGATGTTGCTGTGGTAGACAATGGATTTAGATTTGTTGTATCCAAACCCCTGCATGTGGAAGAAAGATTGAAATTTAATAGTGCTAAGATGATGCATTTATAATTCTTGGAATTAAAGAATATGAATTTGTATCCTACCTCTTCAATATCCTCCCCGTGTGACTTTCTGTGGGAACTTAATCTGTCCATCACTTTCTTAACATAGGCAATCAAAAAAACAATAAATTAATAAATGTGGTATTTGTAGATTTCTGAGATTTAAATGTTGATGCTGAAAAATTAACAATCCATTTTTGGGAAACAGTCCAAGCTGGCTCCATTACATTTTCAAGCTATATTTCTCTGAATAATTTATTTTTTCTCTCCTTCAACTGATTATAGGCATCACTTCTGCATTGTGGGGCTTATGGGAATGGCATCCCCACAACCTGGAAAATCCACACAAAAGGTTTTGACCCTCCATTCTGAAGAAGACATCTGAATTTTTCTTTTTTTTATTTTAGAGATACTTACAGTACCTTATATGCATTTATGATTTAGTAATTTTTTACGAAATCCACATTTCTAGTTTTTGAGTGTCATCTGCTAATTTTCGTGTTCTTTTCACAAACTTTTCTTATTATTTAACTTAAAAAAAGAAACTGTGTACTTTTATGGTATTGAAAGATTAAAAATGTTGATGTTATAATATGTTATACATATATTTTATGCATTTTTGAGTTTCTAAACTTCTTTTTTGTCACTGGAGTCATCTGAAGCTCCACAAAGCCTCAAAAAAATTTCCACTTAACTTAGGCCAGCTCATGATATATTGAAACTGTGATGGAGAAAGTCATGATGTTGAAATGATACATATTTGATCATTTAACAGAACATACAGTTTTTTGTGACATATTTACATATTTTTCACTTTTCTGTAATATGTTCACTTCTTTACACCACTGTGCTTGATTCTGCTTCTGTCTCTCTCACAAGCAAACATACATACAGAGTTAAATGTTTCCCAAATTTCTTTCCTGCAATATCCAGTTACCACATGTTCACTTCACTCTGACTTATCTATACAGGTCACTGATGACCTTTTAGCAGGAAATGATAAGTACTGCTCAGTTTCTTTATTGATTATAGACCAAATATTTTATTTAAGTCTAAACTTATTATAACTTCTAGGCATAGCCACCTATAGTATTTCATGTATAATCCTTAACCATAATGAGCCAGTAAGCATTTGTTTGTGTTTACCACATGTTGTTACCTAAGTCATTAAGTGGATATGAGGTATAATCCCCCACCTGGGTAAGTATTCTCTTAATGCCATCAGGACATTTGATGTGTTGGTCATTAGAGAAAATTTAAAAGGCATGAGAACTTAGAACTAAAATTTGTATAAGTCTGGCCATCCACTGCTAAACTTCCTCAAGATCATTCATAATAATTTTATTTATTTAATATCTCATTTATCTTCCCAAATATGCCATTACCATGCATGCCTCTATAAAGCCACCAAATTGATTAGTAATTAGCAACTTTCAAGGCAACCCATATTACACAATAAAGAGCTAAGCTATCTAATTAGCTTTACAGATAAGAAAGTTAACACAATCTAAATAGAAAGTTTTCTATATTTTAATTTGAACTTTATGAAGATCAAATCAGTACCTATGTTTCATCAGATGCTAATATCTATAAAGGCTGTATATTCTAAAGTAACAAAATATTTTAATAGTACTGTTCCTCATACTTAATGTATGTGAAAGGCATTCTGGTATAGTAGAGTTACGATATTGGAGTCAAGAAGATGTAGATCCTATCTCTGACCCTTACTAGCTTGTGATCCTGGATATTTATTTATTTATTTTTTGTGCCTAAGAGAAATGCACTATGACTTGTTTACAAAGATATTAATAAATTATAAGCAAGTTCAGTGTACTTGGGCAATCATAGATTCTGCTCTTAAATACATATTAATATGTATAATTTTGATTTCTTATGATTAGTGAAAAGCATAAAACTAAAATTATTGATATAAAAATACTATGTGATGAATTATTGCTACCATTTTGAGACTGCCTCACTTGTTTTCATCTATCCCCATCTTTCATTGATTCAGGCATTCTAGAAATAAAATCTTTTTTGGAGCAAGTTCACATAATGTCTTACCTCTTGAGATCCTTAAGAATCAAAAGAGAAAACTTTGATTATGTTTCTTAGTCTTCTTTTCTCTAACAAATTAAAATATCCACCTTATTCCTGTTTTTTTTTACAAATGATTTACATTCTTTTTGTTCCACTTGAACCCATTTCATTTAAACTCCATTTTCTCTCCCAAAAGGTTTCTTGCAACTCAGTGAATTATAGTCTGCTTTTACCATGTGTGGATTTCTTCCAAATGTTTTCCTTGGTTTACTAATAATTACTTAGTGGCAATAGCTATTTACTTTCTATTCAGATTTCTCTGAAATCCATACCTGTTCCTTAGATCTAGAACATGCTACTTAATGATTAAAATACTTGGCAGGTCTGATTTTGTTGTTGTTGAATTGTTTCACTTGTTTCTGACTTTCTGACTGTAGGATTGACTTTGGGACCCCATTTGGGATTTTCTTGGAAAAGATATTGGAGTGATTTCACATTTCCTTCTCCAGGTCACCTTATAGATGAGGAAACTGTGACAAAGGGGATTAAATGACTAGCCCAGGGTTACTTTGGCAGTAAGCGTCTGAAGCCAGGTTTGAACTCAGGATGATAAGTTTCCAGATTCTAGATTCAGTCCTCTATCCACTTTGCCACTTAGCTGCCCAAGTCTGATTTATGAGACCTCAAAAACAGTATTATTATTCTTTCACCAATTAGATATAGATAATGATATATTTATAATTTAAATCTTACTTTTTAATTTTTGCATTAAGAACCTCCTGCTATCACTGAAATTAAGCCTTGACTACAATCCATACCTAAATAAACAATACTGTTGAGGAAGGTAGGAAATAAGAAATGAATCTGATTCGTACAGTAGAATTTCTGGTGACCAAAGTATCCAGGTTAACCATTTAGTTTTCCTTTCTTTTTGATGTGGATTTTTAATTCAAATTGGATTCATTTCTTTCCCATATCTTCGACAGGAATTATCATCTTCAGGTATTTTAAACTGAGGCATGTACTCTTTGGAACTTAATTCTCTCTCTCAAGGGGAAACAATCACCCTGTGGTACTGAGACCCCTAGAGACCTCCATTCCACTTAATCGGAACATGAAGTTCACTGAGAGATATGAGGACTTTAAAATAAAGACAAACAATGAGCAAAAACATACATGCACATGAAAGCAAATTGGCCTACTACTGAAAACCACTCAAGGTATAATTGACTGACAGCTACTTTTATAATTCTTAGTGAAGGAGGCAGGAAAGGGGCTGGAAGGAGTTGATCCAGTGACCTGGAATGGTGTGGGCAGCATTCCAAGAATGGAGTGATAGATTCTCAGGTGCAAGGGGGAACAAAGATGTCTCTGGCACATGTTTTTAGCATAAGAGAACAAGATAAGACTATGAACTGACTCAGTCTCTAGATTTTGGTATAAAAAGACCCCAAGTCTTAGGGTCAGATGTCCCATAGTTGAATCCAAGTAATAAACTCAATCAGAGATAGAGTCTAGAACCAGTCATGTTTATACAATGACTGTATAATATTTGTCTAGTTCAACCCAGAGAGACCATGAGAACTGGTATGGTATGAGGCAGTGGCAAGTAGAAGCCAAATTTATTCCAATGTCTGAGGGCTGAGAGAACTGATTTCCATGCTTACCACTGAAATTTTCAAAGACAGTTTCTTCAAGTTATACTAGGTCCTAAAGACAACTAATTTCTTCAAGTCACTCTGAGTTCAAGCTAAATAGTCAGTCTTACACATCTTCATCACACATAGAAGGGCAACTCTAGCATATCAAGGTTATTATCAAAGTAATTTACACAGTATTGATCATAATTATGGGTTAATTTCAGTGATAATAGAATGTTCTTAATGAAAAAAGTAAGGTTTTAATTGTAAATATAATATTACCTATATCTATTTTGTGAAGGAGTCATAGTGCTAGACTTTTATTTCTTCCATCATTTATGAAAAATAATGTTTTATCTGTCACATCAGGCCCACATGTCTTCTTCAACAGTTTCATCATTGTCACCTACAAGCTGCACTTAGTATTAAAAAGAAAGTAGGTAGGGTCATCAATAGCACATATTTGGAAAGGAGCCAGCGTCTTCCAACAAAGAGGTGATGTTACATTGTAATCATCTTAGACAAGATGTGTTCAGGGTATATTATCCATAAAGATAACAGAAAATGAGGTAGGAAAATTCACCAGGGACTTGCTTTCTTTGTGAATTTTTCTTTTTCTACAGCTCTTTCCTCTATTGCTGTCTCTCTCTTTTTATCAGTCTCTATTTCTCACTCTCTATCTCTGTCTCTATGGATCTCAGTCTCAGTCTGTCTGTCTCACAGATAAAGACATGCATACACACACGAACACACTTTTTGTTGTCTGGATATTTCAGTCATGTCTTACTCTTTGTGATCTCCAACACTCACACACATAAAACCAGGCATCCTTGTACAAGAGGAAATATTGTGGATTTGTAGCCAGAGAACTTGAATTGACAACAAGTCTGCTATATAGGAGGTGTTCTTGAGCAAATAACCATCCAACTTTGGGGTACAGTTTAGTTTGGTTTGTTTTATCTATCTGTAGAATAAGGGAGCTGAACTTCTTTCAAATCATTAGTAATCATTTTATTTTTATAATTCTTTCCATAGTAATTTTCTGGTCTAAATCTATAATTTTGTGATCTTTTCTCAGATTATGATAAAGTGAAAAAATCTTATTTAAATGTCTTCAAACCATTCAGGTAAAAAAGTAAAGCTTTAGTAAAGCTTGATATTTTGTTAAAATATTGCCAAACATTCAAACACTTCAAAATTCTATATTTTGGAGGCTGAGCAAAAAACTCAGGATTGGAGGACTTCCGGGTTAAGATGGCGGCAGAGTGAGAAGCAGCTCTTAACCTCTCCTGACCGAAAAACACACAAAACTCCTCAAGGGGACATAAAAACAAGTCCAGACGAACGGAGGAACCCCACAACAGGGCACAGCGTGGAAGGTACGTGGAATCGAGACATTTCCAGGCTATAAAGGGCTCTCACTAAATCGCGGGCTGAGCAACCGCCCCACCCCCACCCCCTCCACACACAAAATCTATAGCTCTGAAGCCAGCTAAAAAGAAATAGAGCAAGTTTGGGGCACCCATCGAGTCATTGGCAGCTCCGGGGCCTGTTCCTGACAGCAGCAAGATTTAGGACCCCAATAAACCAGAGCTTATTGAGCGCGAGGGCAGAGAGTCGACGCCCAGCGCAGAGCGCACAGGCACTGGTGGAGGCGTGGGTGGAGGCAGACACAGCCAGGAACTAAAGCTCTGAAAACCTGAGTGGGGAACCAGTGCAGACCAGTATACAACTGTGGAAGCAGTGCCCTGAGACTTGTAAAGGAACCTCCTGCAGAGGATCAAGCAAGGGGGTCCACTAGGGGGCTTGACCTTGGAAAAAACCAGATCTCAGACCTCAGGTACCAATAGACCTCGGACAGACACTGAGCGCGAAGATAAACCTGAGAAGCTGCTGGGCTAATGATGGCTACCCAACCTCAGGAAAGTCAGAAGAGAAAGAATAACAACAAGAAAAAGAAGCCCTTAACACTCGACAACTTTTACACAGAGAAAATCCAGACAACCGAGCAAACAGAGGAGGAGAACAAACAAGCATCCAGACCCTCCTCAAATAAGGAAAACTCCTCACAAGCTATGGAAGAGTTCAAAACTGAGATTTTGAGGAAAATGGAAGAGATCTGGCAAGAAAATAACTGTTTAAAAGGTAAAATCTTGCAATTGAATACCAGAAATGACCAGATTGAAAAGGAATTCCAGAAGATTATGGCCGAAAATCAATCCCTAAAGGCTAGAATTGAGCAATTGGAAGCTAACGATCTCTCAAGACAACAAGAACAAATAAAACAAAGTCAAAAGACTGAAAAAATAGAAGGAAACATGAAATATCTCAATGAGAGAGTGACAGACCAAGAAAACCGGTCTAGAAGAGATAATTTGAGAATAATTGGTCTTCCAGAAAAACCAGAAATTAATAGAAACCTGGACTCCGTACTAAAAGAAATTATTCAGCAAAATTGCCCTGAAGTCCTACAACAA
>NC_058135.1:183263658-183278180 GCF_016433145.1 Gracilinanus agilis | reverse complement strand
GAAAGGAGCAGAGCCAGAAGAACACTGTACACAGAGACTGATATACTGTGGTAAAATTGAATGTAATGGACCTCTGTACCAGCAGCAATACAATGACCCAGGGCAATTCTGAGGGATTTATGGTAAAGATGCTACCCACATTCAGAGGAAGGACTGCAGGAGAGGAAACATATAAGAAAAACAACTGCTTGAACGCATGGGTCGGGGTGGACATGATTGAGGGTGTGGACTCGAAACTACCACACCAATGCAACTACCAACAATTTGGAAATTGGTCTTGATCAAGGACACATGACAAAACTAGTGGAAATGCGCATTGGCCATGGGTGGGGGGAGTGTAGGGGTGGTGGTGAAGGGGATAAGAGGAATATGAATCAGGCAACCATGTTAAAAATGTATATTAATAAATGTTAAAAAAAAAACCTCAGGATTGGAGACTAAAATTTTCACTTTTTCTCTAGATATTAGAGGTCACAGTTGAAATGGGCATGGAATGTAATGATCTATTGTTCTTATTTATTTTTTTAAAGTATTTCATGGATCATATGATGACAGAGCAATAGCTCTAAAGTCAGAAGACATAGTTTCAAATCCTTTCTTTGTCCCTTGTGAGACCTTGGATAAGTTACTTCATGGCTCTAAGCCTCAGTTTTCTCATGTGTAAAATGAGGGCTCTAGGTTAGATGTTCTCCCAGGTACCTTTCAGGGTTGGGTTTCCATCATATAATTTAGTAAAATGAAATAGAGTCTTGAAGACTATTCAAAGAAGGTACCTGCCATTTAGATATTATAGACATATGAGATACTATGACAGATATATAGAGAAAAACTTGACCAATAGTTTACTGAGAGCTTTCATCAAGTAAGATATAAAGCAATGTGTGGTCACAAATAGTTCATCACATCAATTCGTGGAGGTTGTTCTATTTCACATGGAATTCCTCCAGTTAATTATTCCTTTTAGTACAATAGTATTCCATCACTAACAGATACCACAATTTGTTATACCATTCCCCAATAAAAGGGCATCTCCTAATTTTCTGATTTTTTGCCACCACAAAGAGCAAACCTATGAATATTTTTGTACATGTATTTTTTCCTTATTATTTCTTTTGGGTACAAATCCAGTAGTATGACTGGATCAAAGGGCAGGTCATAATTTAAAGCTCTATGGGCATAATTCCAAATTGCCTTCCAGAATGGTTGGATCAATTAACAACTCTACCAGTAATGCATTAATGTCCCAATCTTGCCACATCTCCTCCAACATTTATTACTTTACTTTGCTGTCATATTAGCTAATCTGCTAGGTGTGAGGTCATGCCTCAGAGTTGTTTTAATTTGCATTCCTCTAATTATAAGAGAGTTCAAACACTTTTTTTTCATGTGCTTATTGATAATTTTGATTTCTTTATCTGAAAACTACCTCTTCATGTCCTTTGTCTATTTATCAACTGGGAAATGGCTTGATTTTTTTGTACAATTGATTTAGTTCCTTATAAAGTTGAGAAATTATACCTTTGTCAGAGGTTTTTGTTGTAAAGATCTTTTCCCAATTTTTTGCTTCTCTTCTAATTTTGGTTGCTTTGGTTTTATTTGCACAATTTTTAAAAAATTTAATGTAATCAAAATTATTCATTTTATATTTTGTAATATTCTTTATTTCTTGCTTTGTCTTAAATTCTTTCCTTTCCCATAGATCTGACAGGTAAACAATTCTGTGTTCACCTAATTTACTTAAAATTTCCTTCTTTATATTTAAGTCATTCACCCATTCTGAATTTATCTTGGTATAGGGTGTGAGATGTTGATCTAGAACTAACCTCTACCATACAGTTTTCCAATTTTCCCAGCAGTTTTTGTTAAACAGTGGAATCTTGTCACCCAAAGATGGGATCTTTGAGGTTATTATATACAACCTTGCTGAGGGCATTTAACCCAAGTCTATTCCATTGATGCTCCTTTCTGTCTCTTAGCTAGTGCCATATTGTTTGGTTTTTTTTTTAGAAAAATTTTCCATCATTCCATGATTCATGTTCTTACTTTCCCCTTCACCCCTCAAAACTGCCCCCAGCCAACACATATTTCCATTGGTTTTTAACATGTGTCATCTATCAAGACCTGTTTCCATATTATTGATGGTTGCATTGATGGAGTTGTTTCGAGTCTACATCATGTCCGCATCAACCCATGTATTCAAGCAGTTATTTTCTTCTATGTTTTCTCTCCTGTGGTTCTTCTGCTGAATGTGGGTAGTGTTCTTTTCCATAAGTCCCTCAGAATTGCCCTGGTTCATTGCATTGCTGCTAGTACAGAAGTCCATTACATTCTATTTTACCACAGTGTATCAGTCGCTGTGTACAATGTTCTTCTGATTCTACGCCTTTCACTCTGCATCAATTCCTGGAGGTCTTTCCAGTTCACATGGAATTCCTCCAGTTTATTATTTCTTTGAGCACAGTATTATTCCATCACCAGCATATACCACAATTTGTTCAGCCATTCCCCAATTGAAGGGCTTGCCCTCATTTTCCAGGTTTTTGCTCCCACAAAAAGCATGACTATAAATATTTTTGTACAAGTCTTTTTATCTATGATCTCTTTGGGGTACAAGCCCAGCAATGGTATGGCTGGATCAAAGGTCAGGCATTCTTTTAGTGCTCTTTGGGCATAGTTCCAAATTGCCATCCAGAATGGTTGGATCGGTTCACAAGTCCACCAGCAATGCATGAATGTCCCAATTTTACCACATCCCCTCTAACACTCATTACTCTCCCCTGTTGTCATTTTAGCCAATCTGCTAGCTGTAAGCTGATATCTGAGTTGTTTTGATTTGCATTTCTCTAATTATTAGAGATTTAGAACACTTTCTCATGTGCTTATTGATACTTTTAATTTCTTCATCTGAAAATTGCCTTTTCATATCCCTTGCCCATTTATCAATTGGGAAATGGCTTGATTTTTTATACAATAGATTTAGTTACTGTATATTTGAGTAATTAGACCTCTGTCAGAGTTTTTTGTTATAAAGATTTTTTTCCCAGTTTTTTGTTTCCCTTCTGATTTTGGTTGCATTGGTTTTGTTTGTACAAAACCTTTTTAATTTAATATAATCAAAATTATTTATTTTACATTTTGAAATTTTTTCTAACTCTTGCTTATGTCACTTACCTCAAGCCTATTCCACTGATCTTCCCTTCTGTCTCTTAGCCAGTACCATATTGTTTTGGTGACCGCTGCTTTATAGTATAGTTTAATATCTGCAGTACTATATTGTTATGATGACTACTACTTTATAGTACAGTGTAAGATCTGATACTTCTAGGCTCCCATATTTCACATTGTTTTGTTATTTCCCTTGCTATTCTTAATATGTTGTTCTTCCAAATAAACTTTGTTATAATTTGTTATAATTCAAAAAATTTCTTTGTAGTTTTATAGGTATGGCCCTAAATAAGTAAATTAATTTGTTTAAGATTGTCATTTTTATTATGTTAGCTCATCCTACCTATAAGCAATTAATATTTTTCCAATTATTTAGATCTAGTTTTAATTGTGTGGAAAGTGTTTTATAGTTGTGTTCATATAATTCCTATGTTTGCCTTGGCAAATAGATTCCTAAATATTTTATATTGTCTAGGGTGATTTTAAATGGAATTTCTCTTTCTAACTCTTGCTTTTGGGATGTGTTGGAAATATATTAAGATGCTGTTGATTTATGTGTTTTTATTTTGTATCCTGAAACTTTGCTAAAGTTGTTGATTATTCCACTAGTTTTTTAGTTGATATTCTAGGATTCTTTGAGTAGACCATCATATCATCTGCAAAGAATGATAGTTTAGTTTCCTCATTGCCTTTCTTAATCCCTTGAATTTATTTTTCTTCTCTAATTGCTACTGCCAGTGTTTCTAGTACAGTGTTAAGTAATAGAGATGATAATGGGCCTCCTTGCTTCATTCCTGATCTTATTTGGAAGGCCTCTAATTCATCCCCATTGCAGATGATACTTACAGTTAGTTTTAAATATATACTATTTATTTTTTTAAGGAAAGGCCCATCTATTCCTATACCTTCTAGTGTATAGTAATGAGTGTTGTATTTTGTTAAAAGCTTTTTCTGCATCTATCAAAATAGTCATGTGATTTCTGTTGGTTTGGTTGTTGATGTGGTCAATTATGTGGATGGCTTTAGGTACTCTTTTCTTGGAAGTACTTATCATTAGTGCAAACCATAGTACCAGAAACCTCACCAGGACTTAATGAATGCTTATTTATGTATGTATTCAATCATCCATTCATTCATGAGAGAGGTAGCACTTGATCTGGTCTTTGAAGGAAACTAGAGAACCTCACAGTAGCTACCCAAAATGGGAAATGTTAAAGAATACATTCCTTTACATCTGAACTATCTCCTCCTATCTACTATTCATTTATCTACATTTGATTAGCAATAATATTGTAAGATTATATAATATTATTTTAGCAATATTATGTAATAATGACATAATAGTATTACATTTGGATTTAATATATAGCAGTTCTGCAGTATTCAGACAAAAGAACTTTTTAGTCCTCCATATTGTACTCTGTCCAGATAAGACCACTGTAAGGGAATAGTGTCCATTTTTACCTGCCAAATGCTAAAAGAAATCAGTCACACAGAAGGGTCCACCGCATAAATACAGATTCATAAACTATGACATAAGATGGGACATTATTTGAGCTGAGTTTGTAAAGGTTACAGAATAGGTTTTAGGATCATCATGACTATCTTCAAATATCTGAAAACTTCCTCAAGTGAAAAAGGAGCTAAATTTTATGTTTATTTAAAGAATAGAAAGATAAACAATAGGTGAAACTTTTTTAGAAATATTTAAATTTAACATAAAGGAATTGCCTGGAAAATTCTGATTTTTTCTACTGAAATCTCTGCTTGAACTGAATTTCCTAATATTCATATTTAGCCAAATAAGATGAGAATTTTGTTTTTTTCTACTCTTCCCCCTATTTCTGAAGCTGACACAAAGACATATATTTCTTTTCTTTTTTTCCCCTGATTACGTGTAGATAAAACTTTTTATATTCACTTCCTGACATTTTGAAATCCATGATGTCTCCCTCATTCTACTCCTCTCCCCTCCCCAAGTTGGCAGGTAATATGATGTAGGTTGTATATATATTATTAGATAATATATATTTCTATGTTTACCATGTTGTAAAATAAGACACATATTGTTTATACTTGAGAAAAATTATAAGTAGAAATAAATTGAAGAATGACATATCTCAAGCTGCACTTGGACTCCTTTCCTTCTAAGATGGTGGAGACATATTTTTCTTTGGAATACTTAGAACTACTTGCTATCTACTTTTGGAGATGATAAACAATGATCGATAGGTAGATATATTGATAGATTGTGCACATATTTATACATTTACATAGTGTTATGAGATTTCCATGGCATTTTACAAAATCTAATTCTTATTCACATAATCCAAGGATGTAGATGGTATTATTATCCTCACTTTATAGATGAGGAAACTGAGACATACCAAAGTTTTGTCAATGTGGCTAGAGTCACACAGAACCCTATATGCTTATGTTTGTCAAATGTCTAAACAATAAATAGTTGTTGTTTCTTGATTACTACAGGAAATTCAACCTTTCTATACTGTGTCCAGGTAACTCATAATGTGCTCTTACCAGGGAGCCCTTTCTGAATTTGGAGAGGAACATTTTGAATTTGTTGGTTAGAGGCCACCAGCAAACACCATATTAGACAAGGCCAAGCATTAATTATCACTAAGTAGCAAATGAGTGGGGACCAGAAATAAGTGTAGTGTTGATTTATCAATCTTTCTACAATGTAATTACTATCAAGCAGGTGAGGGAAAGCCAGAAATAGGTAGCAAGTCAGGGGTCTAGAAATATGAGTTGAAAGTAAGAAATTATCCATTATTTATCAGGATCCCAGCATATGACAATCACTTGTGTTCAAACGTAGCTTGGTAGCTTTTTTTCCCCGTACATTTATCTAATCTCGAGATATTTTCATAGGTGATACTCCATCCAGAAGGCCCTAGCATTTTACTTATTGCTTTAAGAATCCTTAGCTTACTTTGAAGCACAACCCAAATTCCACATCCTTTTGGAAGACTTTATAGCTCCTCACCCAAACACCTAGTTATGCTTTTCTTCCTTCTAAATTACTTTGTATATCCATTATACTTTTTCTATTTCTGTATAAAATAGCTTCATATTTTGTATCTCAGTTATAGAATGTAAACTCCTAGAGGACAGGGACAATTGAATTTTTTTATTTCTATTTTTATTTTTCTAGTCTTTAACAGCAGTGCTTTATAAATTGAAAGAACTTATTAAAAGTTAGTTGGATTTGAATTTGACAGTTTAGGAAAGTTTTCTGGGAATAAGGTGTCCAAATAAGTTTGACTGTATACATCCCAATTTGACTCATTTGATAAAAAAAAATAATCATCTGCTTTTCTTTTAAATTCTGGCATGTGAGGTTCAAACTCTCTCTTTTACTAATTGTTTTCTTTAGATGGACAGTTCTCCTTTGGCACAAGTGTTTCTTAAATTGCATCTGAGTTTTAGTGCAAGGTAATTCTTCTGTTCTTACCTCTTCTAGCCTTCCTGATTTCTTTATGCTAAATATTTTCCTTAATGCCTCAGTTATAGCTTGTAAATAGGTTTAATTGGGTAAACAATTTAAAAACTCAAGGTCTTGGAATCAATTTCCTTCATCCATATTTCTAGATGTGGGACCCCACAGGCCAGGTGTGTTATTTTTTCTATAACCTCCTCTCCCATAACAAATCTGACTAAAAGTATTTTTTCAAGACATCTTGACCTTTTCCATCACTCTGGCAGAGCCTTTCTCTCTCATGAATCCAGAGAAATAATATTCTTACCTTTAGCCTTTATAGATTAGAAGCCTCTCCACTAGTATATGTTATTGATGGATAGTGCTACTCTGCTTCATCTTCTGTAAGATATATTAATTACAAATAATGGATGTGTACATTGTAATATTCCATGAATAACAGACTGTCATAACCTTAGTGGGATCTAAGAGTGACATGTTTACTTAACATATATTCATTGGGCTAGTCAGGGTCTAGTGATAAGGCCTCACTTAGAGAGGGAGGATCTGTATATTTATTAGCTTGCAGGAAAGAGAGACCTGAGCTATGAAGTCAGTAGGAGGACAAACAACTCATCGTTACCAGGGAGGTCCAAACAGAAGGGCAAGCAGGAAACTAATTCTTTTATTGCAATAAATTAGACAGGAAAAGAATTTGTAGACACCAGAGAGCTATAAATTCATAGCAGAAAGAGAGAGAAATGCCAGGAAGCAAATATGCAGTTCTTCCTCTTCTGGACCATGAGAGCAGATGGACACCTGAAAAATTCCATTAAGGCACAATAGGTCATGTGTTTCTCATCATGGTGAAAATTTCCATGTTTAAGTTGTCCTTTTATATGTTTTCATAATATGAATTTATTATTCCTATCCCCCAGTTAGATGATAGAATTGAAAAGCATTATGGTTAAAATTGATAAAGAGCAAGTCTCAGAGTCAGGAACGCCTAGATTCCAGTCCTTCTTAAGAAACCAACTGCTTATATGACCCTGGGAAAATCATAATCTCTAAAGGTGCTGGGAAAGGGTGTTAATTAACAAATGATCATCAAGCCTCTGTCTGAAGACCTTTTTGGCAGGAGAACCTTAAAAAGGAAATGGGCTACCTTAGGGTAAAAATTGTCATTTTTTAAACATCTCAGAATACAATTTTACGTATTTTCTTGATTTAATCTTCATACTTCTAGGTTGTTTCTATAAGCCTCCGTACATTTTGGGGAGTCAACTTTGCTCCATTTGCTTACCTTATGACCTCTTCTTTCCAGTTTCTGGTTGTCTAATTTAGACTAATACCCTTCATCTAAAAATAATCTTGGAATATGCAAAAAGAAAAAAACTGACAAAAAAGCAAGTGAGGTGTATCTGTGGGTATGTGGTTTTAGGGGTATAAGGGCATATATATGTGTGTGTAATTGTGTAGAGATACATTCAAAGGATACCTGAAAAAATCTGAATCAGATAGCATCTTAAGAAAGCTAAATCATTCATTAATTAAGAGATTATGATTCCCCTGAGTTATTCATTCAAGTTATACTTTCATTAAAATGACTACTGAGGCAAATTTCCCCTCATATGGATTTAATAAAATATATATATATATTGAATTTCTTTTCTTTCCTATATATCAAGAAAGCAAGGGCAATTATACCTCTTGGTGAATATCCTCTATGCCCAGTAGACAAATCAATCCATGAACTTACAGTTATTGCTTTCATAGGCAAATCTGACAAGAAAGCTATCTTATTTTTTAGCATGGTCACATTATGCCTGAGCTGTGGCTAAATTTCATTTGGATGAACAGTCAGCTTATACAAATCTCAGAAATGCATGTTGCTTTCTCCCAAAAGTCTCAAGTTTCATCGTTTGCAAAACCCTAGGCTTTTATGAGATTTGTTTTCTTGGATCTGCTTGTAATAAATCTGTTATTTTATTTTGCTTTTATAGGGACTGTATTTAGTTCTGATCTGTCAAAGAAACATAAATAAGATCACCTTTTTGGTCACGTAACACAGAAAATCTGATTACCACTAATCAGTATTAATTTCTGAATAACAATACAAGTTTTTATATAATATTGTATGTAACTTCTCCCCCTTTATCCTATAAGACCTTTGCTACAGAGTATTATTCCTCTCCTTTGTCCCTTACTGCATCGTGACAAGTTTATTAAAATTTGTGCCTTTTGATCATATGCTTTCTCCAGACTAGGAGGTCCACTTTTATTTCCTACTGTAATGTGGATGTTAGATGTTACAACCCACCTAGAAACTTCCCAGGACCAGTTAAGCACAAAACCTTTGGCTTATGGAAACACAAAATTTATTTAATGAAGGGAGTAAGGGAAACTGGTCAGGAGGACCCTAGCAACTCTTCAAACTAACTCCACCTAACTTCTAAGTCCCCTTCTTTAAGGGTAGAATTCTGTTTCTTCTCTGGTCCCTGTGTAATAGGTAAATAGACTGAAGCAGATTTTGTAAGCAGGCTAGATGAAAAACTTTGACAGTCAACAAGGGACATTCTAAATGGAATGAAGGGAAGAAAACTGTTTGCCCTTTAGGACTCTGGTCAAGTTGAGGAAGGGAGAGAATGTGGATGCCTTTACCTGCCCAGTGAGGAGCCCAAGGAGTGTGGAATTACCACTGAAAAGGAAGACCTGCCAGGGAAGTTCAAGTGAGCAAGAAGATCTAGCTGGGGTGGTGGACATCCCAGTCTGAAACAAGCTCCTTGATTAGCATTTCCTGGATTTAACTTCCTGTGGACCCGTTTCCTGTGCCATCAAGAGGAGCTGAAGTGGACCTGACTTTGTGAGAGACCCATTTCCCTTCTAGTCTGTAATAGTCTGATTAGTGCAGTGTAGGCATTCACCCATTCTCCCAGCCCCTGTGTGCTCTTTAGTGATTTGATTCGGTGTGACCTCTCCCCATTATCCTTGACCCTCAATTATTATTAAAACCCCTGTTTATAAAACCATTTGTCAGTCTACTCACTTCTTAGTTTCACAAACTCCCTGGTTAGGTGGATCAGTGTGGCAGTTAAGACTCAACTGTCACTCCTGTCAGTTGCCCAAACCATTCATCGAACTGTATTTCTGCAGCTTCTTAGGTGCCAACCTATTGTCCATTCCTGGCTCCTACTCACCCTTCTGAACCCAGAAAAAATATGAGTTACCCCAGTTTTTACCTTAAGACCTACCTACAACTCCCTATGCTATCTAAAACCCTTCCTCATGCTATCTGACTAATTTTCCCACTAGTGATTAGTAAAGAAAATGAACACACCTGCGTTTGGCTGCTGTGCTAAGTAACCCAAAGTTACAGATGGAAACCTTTGGATTACCTTAGCTCAAGAGGAATTCTGGTAGATTGACTACTGACAGATGAAGACTGGACTCAGGGACATTGGTTTTCCTCCAAGTAAATCCTCTACCTAGATGTCAAAGATTTCTCCACAAAATCCTGACTGTCCACGGACAATCTCTCACAGCAAAAACCCTTCTTCAGCTTGATGGGAATTCAGAGAGTTAAAACCTCCTCCAAACTTGGTGTAGATCTAAGAAGGAAGTGAAGTCAGTTATTTTCAGTTCAGACTCCCACAATTCTTTCCTTACCCAGAATCCTCTCCCAGGGCTTATCTCAAAACTCTCTTCTTTCAACTAACCCTAGAAATCAGACTATCCCTAACTTATTCCTATACTACATCTAGTATATTTTCTAATTCTTTCTCATATTTCATTCAAATCATTTGGTAGGTGATTTCCTGCATGCCATTTAAACTTTTTGAAACTGTTTCTAAGATAAAACTTACCATTCGTTCATCACAATTTTATTGTGAAAGCAAAATGAAACAAGGAATGCACATGATTTTTTAAAAATGTTGTATCTGTATTCTTTTTTTAAACCCTTACCTTCCATCTTGGAGTCAATACTGTGTATTAGTTTCAAGTCAGAAGAGTGGTAAGGGCTAGGCAAAGTGACTTGCCCAGGGTCACACAGCTGGAAAGTGTCTGAGGCCATTTTTGAATCTAGGACCTCCCATCTCTAGGCCTGGCTCTCAATCCACTGAGCTATCCAGCTGCCCCCTGTATCTATATTCTTGAAACTCTTCTAAATCAAATTCTCTCTCTTTGTCTCTTTTTCTCTCTCTCTCTCCCTCTCTTTCTGTTCTATGGCATAATCCTAGGAGTAACAGGGTGATCATCTATAATCCTATCAGCTAGAGTCCTCATTCTAGTTTGTTCTGGTCAGTGTTAATGATTGGTGGAAAATATTTGTTATATTTAACCAATTAACCAATTACTATCAACTCATATTTACAATAGTCTTTAAAAATGAGGAAGTAATACAATCTCATATTTAATATGTAGAAATATATAATATATAAAACACAATCATTACATTTTTGTTGCTGGTGTTAAGTTGTATCCTACTCCCCATGATCCCATTTGGGGTTTTATAAGCAAAGAATCTGGAGACATTTGCCATTTCCTTCTCTAGCTCATTTGATATATGAGGAGCCTGAAACAAACAGGGTCAAGTGACTTTTCCAGGGTCACACAGGCAGTAAGTTTCTGAGGCCAGATTTGAACTCTGAAAGATCAGTCTTCCTGAGTTCAAACCCAGCACTCTTCTCACTGTGCCCTGACCTGCAAATAACAGTTATCATATAGTAAGAGAAAAAACCCTATATATGTAACAGAGAAAACTTTTTAAATGGTGATGTAATAATAATATAATCTTATATATTTGACATAATTTAATATACTTACATTTCATGTTTTAAAGTCTAGTTTCATCTTGATTTCTTCTATGAAGACTTATTTTCTAGAAAATTCCAGTCCTAGATGATCCTATCTTTTTTTTAACCTCAGTGCCTTTCAGTTTAGTACTCTGTTACTCATCTTCTTACTCAAAATTTTTTTTTTATATTTGGGTATATTTTCCCCCCACCAAAATTACATAGTGTTTTTATTTAAATAAGGAAATTGAAATCTTATCTACTCCTTAAGATATGGTTAAAACCTCAGTTGTCCAATAAAGCCTTCTCTAAACTTTCTATTTTATGCTTTGCAGTGAATTTTTAAACATTTATGTTTCTAACTGATAGTGAAAGATGTAATAGGTAATATGTGTAATAAAGTAGTAGCATTATGTTATTACGGTTTCTTATAAATGAGCTAGATCCTCAACCACATTAAATTTGAAGTCAAGGACCACACATACTTTTCAGCCCCTAAAGCCTCCTCCCTACCACCATTTTGTTTTCATATTGGATTCCTTTTTATTAATTTGCACATTGGGTTACTAAAATGTGAATTCATTTTCCTCAAAGATGGTCCTTGCACTCAGAAATGCAAATGACCACAACCTTCAGAAGTCTACTTGATAAGATTCTTCAATAGCAGTTTGATATTGTGTTAATTCAGTTAATTGAAGATTTAGAAATTATTTATAATAAAATTAATGTTTTTGATTAGAATGGGTAACAAAATTTCAAGTAATCTGGCTAGGATCTCCCCATGGAAGACACACACAAATAGGACACATCATAGGGACTATAAGAAAGAAGTGACGTGGGGTAGCTCAGTGGATTGAGAGTCAGGCCTAGAGATGGGAGGTCCTAGGTTCAAATCCAGCCTCAGACACTTCCCAGCTGTGTGACCCTGGGCAAGTCACTTGACCCCCATTGCCCACCCTTACCACTCTTCCACCTAAGAGCCAATACACAGAAGTTAAGGGTTTAAAAAACAAACAAACAAACAAAAGAAAGAAAGAAGTGACTTGTTACAATGATCCAATAAACATTGTCCTGTAAAGTTTGCTTCTTGTCACAAGAGACACTTAAATGTGGGATGCCCAGGAGAACTTTCAACTTCTTGATAGATGTCTATATTATCAGCTGTAGATATTTCATTCATATTGCTATTCCCTACTGATTCTTGAGAGGTCTGAAAGTTTGGACTGATGGAAGTTAAACCATATTCATCCTGATGCTTCTTAGAATATTTGTATTGATTCCTTATGCAATAAAATTTGTTCTGCTTTGAACAGCATTCGTAGCTACCTGAAAACTTCCTTATGACATTTTCACTATCTAAAGTTTATTCAGATTGTGCTTGTTCTCTTCTACTTGCATTTCCACAATAGAGGAGACAGTGTATTTCACAATTTCTCATTACATTCAGGAAATATTTTCTATTTAAAAAAATTGCTGGCAGGACATGGTCCACACCAAGGTGCTGAACATTAGGCAGTAGAAATTATCTTTGGTGCATGATATGGTGGTGGAGAATGTCTCTGCCATGGTTCTAGGCTAACAGGAGGCCTTGATAGTGGCAGTAGTGGTAGCTCAGGGCCTGACTCCTAGTGTGCACCTAGGGGAAGAGGAGGGAGATAGGGTAGCCATGCCAGTGACATCAGAAACTAGCTACTACAAGGAAGGGAAGGGTGGGATGGTTTAAGTCTTTTTCCAAATAATTTGGATGTAGAGTATTCTCAATAAATGCTGAAAATATTGATTAGTTAATTAATACAGTGGAAGCAATCAGACAAAAAGATAGTATCTGATTTACCAATTTCTTCTTCTTAGAAGAAGAAATTAATAAATAAAGTTTAGAATTTTTTTAATGACTTTCAGTTTTATCCTTAAATAAAGGGAAATATTAATAAGAAACAAAATGAACTTCCATAAGGAAGAAATATTATTGGAAGGAGGAAAAGTACAAAAGGTAATTCCAACTTATAGTGTTCATTTGGTTTTGGTTTTAGCTTTAGTGCTATTCTTTTAAAGAGGAATATTTACTTCAGAGATATCACCTAGGTGGCAGGCAATATTGGTAAATTTCATGCAATACTTTAAAGGTCTGATTGAAGCTATTGTAGGAAATGCTGAAACATAGATCATCTAACTTAAAGTCTCAACATGTCATCCATTATGGAATCATTTTTAGACATTCCAATATACTGTCATTTCTGTCTTGAATTTTTACCATCCTAGTTGATTTGTCTCCAGGAGTCTGAAACTATGCCTTAGATTTTATGGCTTTTAAATTAATGCTCTAAGCTAATAAACTACATAAAAATGGAAATGATTGACAAATTAGTCATAATTAATATGGCTAAAGCATCCTCATTTATACATATTTAATAATTGAAAAACTCAAATAAAATGGGATGGAAATGTTCAAGTGCAAAGTGAAGATGAATCTAAACAAAAAGAAATATCAAAAGAAGAAAGTTTCACAAAGGGGAATCTTGATGTTGTGGATAACCTCTCATTCAGATCTAGCAGTGAGTCAGAAGATGTAGACTGAATGTTGGAAAGAGAAAATATATTCAAACTATATTGTTTTTAACTTGAAATTTAACCCATGGAAATAAATAAATATTTGAGTCAAGATTAACATCAATCAACAAAAATTATTCAGGAGATGTTGGGAACACATGGAAAAAAAAGAAATATTCCCTGTTCCACAGATTATATTCTTACAGTGAAGACAAGATAGGTATATATCTCTTTGAGTATATAATTCAGAAACTGTTAAGTAAATTCAAAGAAAATTAAATTAGTATCCCACCTCCGAAACTTCTGGCTCATCTTTTGATTAATTCTCCCCAGGTTCAAAGAAAATCTGGTGGATATTCTGGTGATATCATCAGATATTTTTAAAATGACAGAAATTTTAGTTTTAATCATTTTGTTTCTTCTCCCAAAGTAAATTATGGAAATCTATTCTCGGATGGATTAGGTATCCCTATCTCAATTTCTAACCCTGAATTTATACACACACACACACACACACACACACACACACACACACACACACATATATATATATGTATATATATATATACATATATATA
>NC_058135.1:183234647-183263285 GCF_016433145.1 Gracilinanus agilis | reverse complement strand
ATATATATATATATATATATATATACATATATATATACATACATACATGTGTATATATCTGTTAATAGTCATATAATTTATTTGTAGCATCAACTAACATTAAAATTCAAGTAGACATTCAAACACCCTGGGAGATAGGTCCTACTGAAATTGTTATTTTTCAGATGAGTAAATTGAACCAGACCAGTTAAATTCTTCTCTCATTCTCTCTCTCTCCCTCCCTCTCTCTCTCATTTGCACAAACATATATAATGTATATATAAATATTTGTATAACTATATAGTTGAGGAAATGCAGGTATATGCATATACATGAAAAAGAATATCAGAGCTAAACATCACTTTCTAGAAAACTAATTAGACTTAGGTTAAGGATATATAAGATTATTACAATTCTCTTTCTTTCCATAATAGTTTTTTTATAAAGAAAGGAAGGAACCAGGTTCCCACTACTAAAAGAAGATTTTTTTTACTCTCTTGTCAATCCTGAGTTAATATTAACTTAAAGTATAAGCTTGAACTAGGTGGAGGAGCTCGCAAACCACTTAGTGAATTCACCCCCTACTTAGTGCTGGGTGAGAAGCCAGGAAATACTTAGAGAGCCTCACCTTTTTTCTAACTCAAAGAGTCAGAAAATTGTCAATTCTTTTAAGAGTTCACACCCTCAGAAACTTTCAATCAGGAAACTGTGAACCCTTTTAATGAGAAATTGACCTTCAGAAGGTGCAAAGTCACTTCCCCCTGGGTAGTGCTAGACAATTTGGAAACTGTGATTGGCCCCTGTGAAGAGGGGAGGAGACAAGAAGTCACCATAAAAGCAAGCCCTGAACACGGTATGAGGAGATGGTCTTAGAGAAGATTGTTTGAAGAGATTGTCTTCTGGAGATAGCCTTCCAACTGGGGAGAGTCTTTCATCTTCAACTTGACTGTGGAGGAGCTCTGGCTGAGGACTGCTTTCTATTAGGACTCCCAAGGGGGTGAGTGAAAAAGGCTGACTTCCTTTCTCTGACTTGTTCTGGAGATACTAGCCTCTGGAGAAGTGCCTTGTCGTGGAAGAGACCTTTTGGCTAAAATTCTTGTTTAATTTACCTCTGGGCCCCCTTTGCTGGGGCTGCTGAATCCCTGCCTGGTTTGGACCAGGCCAGAGTAATTATCTACTCTCTCTGATTTTCTTACTTTCACTCTTTCTCCCTTTGTAAATAAAACACCATAAAATATCATTTGGAATTGAATAATAATTCCTGGTAACCACACTCTTATAAATTTTATTTTTACTCCTAACATTTCTGGCCCTTACACCTTTAAAGAACTGAAGATCTCTTTAACTTGAGAAAATTTCTTTTACTTAAGTTCCTTTTTTTTTGTAATCGAAGAACATAAACATTACTCATATCACTTTAATTAAGGAAGGGAGAGAAATCTATTTATCTTGCAGGTGAAAAATTTATGGGGATCCTTTTAGAGATTTCTGCTTGATGTCTCATAACATACTCATTAAATATAGACTAAGTAAGTTATTCTATTTTTAACCTGAAGAATCTTCAATAATCCTAAATAACACCCCTACATTAAGCATCTTTGGAAGGCTTCAGAATACTCTGATGAACTGTTGGGGAAATCTTTTTGTAGACAGTCACAATAGAGCCAAAAAGAACTTTAGGCATAACCTAGTTCAAATCCTTCATTTTACAGATGAAGAACCTGGTGTCCTGAAATAATACAGCTAATTAGATTGATGTGCTGAGATTGAAATACAGAGATCATTTCCCCTGATTGTAATTAGAATACATTGTTATGTACTTTAAGAAGGTGAAATTCAATCCAAACACTCTGTAGGGCAATTTGGAACTATGTCCAAAGGGCTTTAAAAGACTGTCTGCCCTTTGACCCAACTATACCACTGCTGGGTTTATATGCCAAAGAGATCATAGGGAAAAAAGACTTATTCAAAAATATTTATAGCTGTGCTCTTTGTGTGGCAAAAAATTGGAAAATGAGGGGATGTCCTTCAATTGGGGAATGGCTGAACAAATTATGGTATCTGCTGGTGATGGGATACTACTGTGCTCAAAGGAATAATAAACTGGAGGAATTCCATGTGAACTGGCATGACCTGCAGGAATTGATGGAGAGTGAAAGTAGCAAAACCAAGAGAACATTATACACAGAGACAGATAAACTGTGGCACAATTGAATGTAATTAACTTCTCTACTAGCAGCAATGCAATGACCCAAGACAATACTGAGGGACTTAGGAGAAAGAATGATATCCACATTCAGAGGAAGAACTGTGGGAATAAAAACAAAGGAAAAACAACTGCTTGAACACATAGTTCAATGGGGATATGATTGGGGATGTAGACTCTAAGCGATCACCCTAATGCAAATATCAATAATATGGAAATAGGTCTTAATCAATGATACGTGTAAAACTCAGAGGAATTGTGTGTCAGCT
Organism: Gracilinanus agilis; assembly: GCF_016433145.1. Classification (NCBI taxonomy): domain Eukaryota; kingdom Metazoa; phylum Chordata; class Mammalia; order Didelphimorphia; family Didelphidae; genus Gracilinanus; species Gracilinanus agilis. The sequence goes on along the minus strand of NC_058135.1, from coordinate 183,260,831 downwards.
ATGGGGTGGGCAGGGTTGGAGGGGAGGGAAAAACATGAATCATGTAACCATGGAAAATATTCTAAATTAATAAATTAAATTAAAATTTTCAATTAAAAAAAGGTGAAATTCAAGATATCACCAGTGACTTTTTAAAACTAACTCACAAGACCACAGCTAACAATTTGTTGGGTAGGGAAATGAATACAAAATTATGCATCGAACAATCATCAATAAATTTACCCTTTGGTTGTTCTGAGGGATCAGAGAGACTTCTTGTTTGATTATTCTTGCTATTTCCTATGGTTCTGTAATATGTGTTGTAAAAAGATTAAAATATTTGAAAATTAATCACTTTTACTTTTAACATGTTATTTTGTCAAATATTCCCCATTTATTTTTAAATTAACATTCATTGTTTAAAAATTTGAATTCCAAATTCTTTCCCTCTCTCCTGCCCCTCCACCACCCCTTGAGAAGGCAAACAATGTGATAATATATATATATAAAGCCATGCAAATCATATTTCTATACTTTAATATTAGCTGTATTGAATAAGAAAATACATTTAAAGAAAGAAAACAAAAGTTAAAAAAAAATACTTCGCTTCCATCAAAACTCAGAGTTCATAAGTTCTCTTTCTGGAGGTGGATATCATTTTTCATCATGGGTCCTTTGATATTGACTTGGATCCTTGTCTTGGATAATGCCTTTTCCAGCCCTTTATCCTTGCAATATTGTCATTCTTATGTACAATGCCCTTTAGGTTCCGCTCATTTCTATTTGAATCAATTTACGAGATCCCAGGTTTTTCTGAAACTATACTGCTAGTAATTTCTCATTCACAAGAAAGTTCCATTACAATAATATTCTCAAACTTTTCCAAACATTTCTCAATTAAGTGACAAACTTTCAATTCTTTAACATCAGAAAGAGTTATTATTAATCTTTTTTGTTCAAATAGGTTGTTTTTGTTATGATGATAATAACAGATAGTTTGGAGAAGCAGATAAATGTTTTCAGGGCCAAATAGAGCTTTAAGTCAAGAGCCAGAGATTGACAGGCTACAGTGAGGAAAGGAGGGGGTAAAACACTCCTGATTCTCAAACCCCTCCCCCTCTAACTGCTTCTGCTTCAGTTGATAATGAAGACAGGAATAAGATTCTTCTGGTAAGTTTCTGTTATGGCTGAAACCCCAATAATGTTCCTTTTCTTTAATTTATATTCCTCTCAGGTCAGTTAGAGGAGATATAGAAGCTAGTTATCTAACAGTTGAGGACAGAGAAGATCTTCTTAAACTGGCAGCCAACAGGATTCAAACTAGATGTTCAGACTGAGTTGTGAGTATCTTTCCCAAATAATTATCAGGCCCAGATTTGAAGATAAAGTTTATATTAAGTAATAACAAGGAAAACTAGAAAGGGTAAATGAGGGTATTAGGATAATGAGAGGAAACCCTGAACTGCTAAGTAGATGCTGCCCTTCCCCCTCCCCACAAGAGGGGATGAAGCACTTAACTGAAACTGGCTCTCTTGATATTGATAAATATCTTTACTCACTACTCGCTAAGTAATTATATAATTATATTAATAAAGAATAGTAATAACAAACAGGCTAACCCTATGAGTAGAAACCATTGGCTTATGCTACAATGGTCACCTCAGGAGAACCCCCAAGTCAGGAGTAGCAAACAGAGTGTCTGCTCACATCCACTCCCACAAATTAAGTCTCCAAACCTTCTCAACTGCCCCTCACCCAAAGTTTTCCAGGGGGGTCCCCTGGAATTCTGGGTGAGGCATCCCTGTACCTTTGCAGGGATTCCATGCTTTGCATTGCACACAACAGTAAATTCCCCCTCTTCTAGTAGGAATTTCCACTGGAAATTCTGCAGGCTTAAGATATTGTAGCATTAATTACCCTGTCTACACTAAACTTAAATGTCTTATTCCTAACCCCTTAAAGTCTTGCTATGCTATTGCTTTACTATCTACCCCTATCTAAGGAGGGAAAAAGGAAAATATGAACAAGGGAAAAACAGGTTTTGGAATTAAATACAAGCATCCTAACACATGTAACAAATTATCACAGAAAGAAATTCCAAAACTGCAACAATCATAAGTTGCAAGTACTATCCCTATAGCATGCAATGCAAACATCTTTGAAACACATCCAAAGAAAAAATGTAACAACCTACAGATCTTCTAAAACTTACTCCTAACTCATAACAAAAGAAATATGGTAAAACTCTATATGCAAAATGTCATAGAACTAAGTTTCCATGTTTGTACCTTACTAAAGCTAAGTTAGTGGTATTAATAATCCTAAATTCTAAATTGTTAGTATATTAATTTGATTTTGTTATTCATTAATATATGCACACTATATACATATTCATATAGACTATAGTGACTTTTCCTGACTAACTCTGTATTTCAAAGATCCCTAAAGCTATCTTTCCCTATGATGTTAGTAATTCTATTCTATGGGTTAGTAATTATAATTCAGGCTATCCACAATGCCTTTTTACAGATGGAAGTTCCCTTGATGTCTACCAAATCAAAAAACAAACAATGGATCTTTTGATATGTTAGAGATCCTATGATACCCTTCCCTTATATGTAATACATATGTACTTATAATACATATATACAGAAGAGACTCTCATTTATCTACATGAGGTCTATATCAAAAAGTGAACAATCAGTTTGTGCTGTGTCCAATGAACTAAAGTGTGCTGATGTATACACATACTTACCCTTACTGGAAGGAACTCCTGGCCCACTGGAGAATCATAATCCTCCTTGTTAGCCATATGTAGTGTGGCATGCAACTACCATGTGCTGTCTCATATGTACCATTTGTGTTTATACATGATATTGCTGCTCCACGAATTTCTTCCTTCCAGTCCTCTTCCTGTACAGTACTTAATAAAGATGACAACACTCTCGTGATTGTCCATTCCTTGGTGCCGCCTCTACTGTGAATTTCTGCAGCTTGTAGTTCCTATGTTCTTCATTTCTTCCTCTGTACTGCATGCATACTTGTCTGCTGTCTATTGTCTTGTCTGATGGTTGACTTGTCACTTTCTTAATCAGGAACATTAGTTGTTGTGATGTAATTGTGTTAACTTTGTATTGTTTTGTGTTGCAAAAAAATTTGCAGTTTTTTTTCTTCTTGTTTTTTCCCTTTTAGAATTTCAAGCAGTTCATTCATTCTCATCATAACCGTCTGTTTGCTGTGGATCTGGCAGGGCATTCATTTCATTTTGCTCTATGTCAGGAGGTTTTTCCTGATGTTCTTTAACAGGTTTTACATGCATGATGTGGAACCACGCTATTCTCAACTTTCACACAAGTTGGGCTAGTTAATAGCACCTGGAAAGGCCCGACCCATTTAGGGTCTAGAACAGATTTTCTTGTAAAGTTGCTTATATAGACCATGTCTCCTGGTTTAAGCTGATGTAAGCTAAAGTCTAAAGGAACTCTCTGGGTTAACAATCCAAGTTTGTGCAAGTCATCCAGTCTCTTCTTCAAAGCTTTTATATATCTATACAGCTGACACTCAGCTCCAATGTGTGATAAGAGAGCTGACTTCTGGGATGAACTATGCCATGGAGCGTGCCCATATAGGAGTTCATATGGTGACAATCGTGTGTCACTACAGGGTTGACTTCTTAAATAAAAAAGAACAATGGGAAGTGCTTGTACCCATTTCAGATGGCTTTCAGAACACACTTTCCCAATGAGAGTTTTAATTCTCTTATTACAAATTTCAATTTGCCCTGAGGAAGAGGGATAGACTGAATGTAAACTTCTCTTTATCCCGCAAGGTCTTATAAATCTCATGCAAGATGTTGTGGGAAAAGTGTGATCCATGGTCTGAATCTATTCTAGCTGGTACAGAGAATCTCGGAACTATCTCTCTCAGAAGCGTCTTCACCACAAAGGCTGCCTTGTTTTTCTTTGCAGGGAACACTTCTGGCCATCGAGTCAACCTGTCTATGATGACTAGGGCATATTTGTATCCTTGACAATTGGGCATTAATATATAATCAATCTGCAAGCACTCAAACGGGGTATATGCCAATTGTCTGCCTCCTAGTCCCTTAATTCTGGTCACGCCCTGATTATATTGTAAGCAAACCTTGCATTTCTGGCATGTTCTAATTGCACAAGTGGATACATTAGGAGCTGTCCAGTGTCTTTGAATACCATCTACTAAGGATTGGGTCCCATAATGGCCTTTAACATGCAATGCATTACATAGGGTATTATATAAAGATCTTGGAAGAATGAGTTTGTCCTCACTAGAAAACCATACACCTCTCACTAATTTGGCCCCTAGATTTTCTACCCAGTGCTTCACTTCCCTCCGGGAGTATGCCTGTTTTAGATCTGCTTCTTCCACCAAGGAGAAGTTCAGCACATCGACCGGGCTGAAACGGGCACCAAATTTTGCGGTTACATCTGCCCTCCTGTTTCCTAATGAGACTTCATCCACACCCTTTTGATGTGACCTACAATGCATCACTGCCACTTCCTTAGGTAACTGGACAGCTTTCAGGAGTTGGTTTATAAGGTTCCCATAGGCTATCTCCTTCCCACTAGCTGTTATATATCCCCTATATTTCCAGATTTGGCCTGTACAATGTACTACATTAAATGCATATTTATTATCGGTCCAAACGTTCAACCTTTGTCCCTGACCAATTTCTAAAGCTCTGGTGAGACTCAGGATTTCAGCCTCTTGAGCACTCATGGACTTAGGTAGAGCTGCATACCATAAAGTTTCATCTTGAGTTACTACAGCCGCGCCTGTATACCGTACTCCATCTACCATAAATGTAGAACCATCGGTAAACAAAGTGAGATCGGGAGAGACCAAAGGAATATTGGTCAGGTCATCTCTCGGTTTCTGAACCATGTCCAAGGTTTCCGCACAGCTATGGATGGGTTCCCCTTCTAATGGTAAGTCTGGCATTAGTGTAGCTGGGTTGATCTCCTTACAACGATGGAAAGTTAGGTTCTCATTGCCGAATAACACAATTTGATAATGGGATAAGTGTTGGGAAGTAAATGCTTGCAGGTTGCTGTTTTTCAAGATGGTGTCTATTTGATGAGGAGAGTACAGCATAGTCCTACATCCCAAAACCATATCAGAAGATTTTTAATCATTAGGGCTGCAGCTGCAATTGCTCTCATACATGGTGGCATCCCCCTAGCCACAACATCTAACTGGGAGCTATAATAAGCTGTTGGTCTGAACTGATCCCCAAGAGTTTGCATCAACACCGCACTGGCTATTCCCTTGTCCTCATGCACAAACAGGTGAAACGGTTTTGCATGGTCAGGGATTCCAAGTGCAGGACTGGTCAACACCGCTGCTTTCAGTTTTTCTATAGCATGCTTGTGTTCCTGTGTAAGTTTTTTTTTTAACCCTTGTACTTCGGTGTATTGTCTCATAGGTGGAAGATTGGTAAGGGTGGGCAATGGGGGTCAAGTGACTTGCCCAGGGTCACACAGCTGGGAAGTGGCTGAGGCCAGGTTTGAACCTAGGACCTCCTGTCTCTAGGCCTGACTCTCACTCCACTGAGCTACCCAGCTGCCCCTCCTGTGTAAGTTTTAAAGGTTCTGAGACAGTGTTCCTAGTCAAGTCTGTTAGAGGTTTTGAGATCAGACTATAACCAGGTATCCACTGCCTACAGTAACCCATGATACCTAATATTGCACGGAGCTGCTTCTTGGTCTTAGGCATGCACTGCTTTTGTATATGTGCAACTCTCTTTTGGGAAATCCGTCCTATACCCTTTTCCAACACGAAGCTGAGGTATTCTACACATGGTAACACCCACTGAATCTTACTTTTGGAAATTTTGTGTCCTCTTTTGCATAGCTCTTGCAACAGATATTTGCTGTCCCTTTGACAGACTCGAGCACTTGGTGACATTAGCAAAAGGTCATCCACATAATGTACTAGCTTGCTCTCAGTGAATATGATGGTTTCAAGATCTCTTTGCAGGATTTGGCAAAAGATATTCACGCTTTCTGCAAATCCCTGTGGAATTCGTGTCCAGCAGAGTTGTTTTCCCTCCCAGGAAAATGCGAAAATCTTCTGACTGGACTCATGCAGGGGTACAGTAAAATATGCACAGCACAGGTCCACGACCATGAACCAGGCTTCATTACTTGGAATCTCGGCGAAGATATTTGCCGGGCTAGGTACCATTGCATGTCCCTTCTTAACAAAATTATTCACTGCTCTAAGATCCTGCACAAAACGCCATTGTGTCTTGCCATTTGGATCTTTCTTTGGCTTCTTAATGGGTAAAATAGGTGTGTTGTACTCAGATATAGTGTAGACCAAAATGCCTTGTTCTAGGAGACTTTGGATAATGGGTCTGATACCCTCTGTGGCCTCTTTGCTCAACTTATACTGAGGGATTTTAGGTGGAGTACCCTCTTTCACCTTGATCTTAACTGGGGTGGCAGATTTCAAAATTCCCACATTGGTTGAATGCTTAGCCCAAACTTCCTCTGGGATATCTTCTGGTATTTCATAGATACTCCCTATGTGTTGTTCCTCCTCATCACCCTCCACTTGCCCTAGGAATAGCAAGGGATGGTGCTTGAGTGACTGTTTGGGTAAGTGTAGGAATATCTGTCCTGACCTATCACACTGGATAGTGGCACCTAATTTACAAAGAACATCCCTCCCCAGGAGATTGGATGGACAACCGGGTATCAACAAAAAAGAATGATCTAAAGTCATTGGGCCTATTTTCACCATCTTAGATCTTAGCTTGGGCACCAACTCCGTTTGCCCAGTGGCTCCTTTTACTCTCACAGACCCCATTAGTGCACAATTTTCTGGTGCTGATGTCAACACAGACTGGGTTGCTCCAGTATCAATAAGAGCAGGATAGATTTGATCTCCTATAGTCACCATAACCAAAGGTTCCCTATCTTTAGCTGTCTGATCAACAGGTACCAAAAGTGTTTCTATCTTTATGTCCCCCAAATCCCATTGATCTTGTTCTAGGACTTATGTCTGGGCCTGTTCAGGATTCTGTGAGTGTAATGATGGTAAGTCTCCTTCAACAATGGTTTGTTGGACTGCCAATGTCTGAATTGGCATCCCTGGACTGTTCGTGGGCCTATTCGTGTCAAAATGTATCTCAGTTTTCCCAGACCATGAGTAAAGTAGAGTGTCCTTCTCTTCACTGAACATGCTTTGCTTGACTTGAGCAAAGTTAGATTCAGGAGAGGTATTTCTCTGCATTAAAGGAAAGTCTACAGAATTGGGAATGTGCTCGTGGTTCATGTCTACATCCCAATCCTGTGAGTCCATGCTTTTTTCTTGTATTTGTTCCCTAGACTCCATGTCAGTAACAGGAAACTCAACTCTAGATGTATTTTGCATAGGAAACAAAGTCAGTGTTGTAGATTCTTCCTTTGTCCCTATTGATGTCATTTTGTTCCTCTCTTGGCTACTGACATTTATTAAACTGAATTTCTTTAAATGCATTAACTCAGAATCTACTCCAAAGGCAGTTCTCTTTGGAGTATCACAGGCTTGAAAATGTGCTACATCTTCATGCACTTGACCCTGAAGTAGGCTTGGTACAAATTCTCTAGCTCCAGGATCTAGCTTTAAAATTCCTCTAGTATTGTAGCTACTAGAGTTTTCACTTTCCCTTCCAGCTTCCCTATTTGGTGATAGAGAAGAGGTAGTGCCTGTGTCTGAGAATTCAGCACTTTCCTTCTCAATGGTCTGCAGGAGGCCATCTCCCTTGTTGACACTGTCCATTTCCAAGAGATCCCCATTAGAACACTTGTCTATATTCATTGCCCTTGCTGTTTGGCTTTGCTGTACATGTAAATGATCCACAGTCTTACTACGGAATGGTTCTGTCCCCCCATAGTGAGAATCAAGGAATGCTACTTTCTTCAAGCTTTTATCAAGAACTTGTGCAGATGTGCCTGGTTTTCTGTCAGTGTACCCCATATCACTGTTTCCTTTCCCATAAATTCTCTCCTTAATTTCTATTATGTCTTACTCCATTTGCAACTCCTCCTCAGTCATATCTTTGTAACTCTGTTACCTCCTCCAACCCATAATTCATAATATCTTCTGCACCTATTTTATTCTTCTCACATTCCTTTGCTACATCATTATCACTGCCTTTCTCTTTTCTTGCAACAACTGCTTTCTCCTAAGGCTGCTTCCTCGGTTCATAAGGTACGAGGTCTAGCACCTTAGGACAGATATTCTTCCATTTTTGACAAGCTTGGGGACCTACTAAACTTGGCACAGTCATGGTCACAACATCTGGCCTTCACCTTATCAGTGTATCTACTATTGTTGTCCCTGTTGTTATTATTGTTGTTACTATTGTATCTGGAATTGTAGTATGTATTCCTCCTGTTGTTATTGTTATTATTCCTCTTTACAAAGCTAATCTGAGACTTATATCTACAATCCTGGTAGTCAACAGGATTCAAACTAGATGTTCAGACTGAGTTGTGAGTATCTTCCCAAATAATTATCAGGCACAGATTTTTACCAAAAAGTTATATAAGGAATTAACAAGGAAAATTAGAGAAGTCAATGAAGGTTTTAAGATAAAGGAAAGGTGACCCTGAACTGTTAAATTGATGTCCCCTTCCCCCTCCTCACTGGAGGGATGAAGCACTGAACTAAAACTGGCTCTCTTGTTATAGATAAATATCTTACTCTCTATTTACTAAGTAATTATGTAATTATATTAATGAAGAATAGTAATAACAAATAGGCTAATCCTATGAGTAGAAACCACTGGCTTAAGCTACAATGGTCACCTCAGGAGAAACCCTAAGTCAGGAAAGACAAGCAGAGTGTCTGCTCACATCCAATCCCACAAATTAACTGTCTCCAACCCTTCTCAACTGCCTCTCACCCAAAGTTCTCCAGGGGGTTTCCGTGGAATTCTGGGTGAGGCTCTCCCTGTACCTTTGCAGGGATTCCATGCTTTGCATCTGCACACAACAGGCATGCAAATTAAAAAATTAGAAAGCGAGCAAATTAAAAATCCCCAGATGAAAACTAAATTAGAAATACTAAAAATCAAGGGAGAAAGTAATAAAATCGAAAGTAAAAGAACTATTGAATTAATAAATGAGACTAGAAGCTGTTTTTTTGAAAAAACAGATAAAATAGTCAAAGTACTGGTCAATCTAATAAAAAAAAGGAAAAAAAGAAAACCAAATTGACAGTATCAAAGATGAAAAGGGAGACTTCACCTCTAATGAAGAGGAAATTAAGGCAATCATTAAAAACTATTTTGCCCAATTATATGGCAATAAATATAGCAATTTAATTGATATGGATGAATATTTACAAAAATATAAATTGCCTAGATTAACAGTAGAAGAAATATAATACCTAAATAATCCCATACCAGAATAAGAAATTGAACAAGGCATCAAAGAACACCCTAAGAAAAAATCACCAGGGCCTGATGGATTCACAAGTGAATTCTATCAGACATTCAAAGAGCAACTAATCCCAATACTATACAAATTATTTGATATAATAAGCAAAGAAGGAGTCCTACCAAATTCCTTTTATGACACAAATAAATTACTGATTCCAAAGCCAGGTAGATCAAAAACAGAGAAAGAAAACTATAGACCAATCTCTGTAATGAACTTAGATGCAAAAATCTTAAATAGAATACTAGCAAAAAGACAGCAGCAAGTAATCAAGAGGATCATCCACCATGATCAGGTGGATTTATACCAGGAATACAAGGATGGTTCAACATTAGGAAAACCATCCACATTATTGACCATATCAATAATCTAACAAACAAAAATCACTTGATTATCTCAATAGATGAAGAAAAAGCCTTTGACAAAATACAGCACCCATTCCTATTGGAAACATTAGAAAGTATAGGAATAGAAAGACTTTTCCTAAAAATAATAGAGTACATACCTTAAACCATCAACAAGCATCATATGCAACGGGGATAAATTAGATGCCTTCCCAATGAGATCAGGAGTGAAACAAGGATGCCCATTATCACCTCTATTATTTAACATTGTACTATAAACACTAGCAGTAGCAATTAGAGAAGAAAAAGAAATTGAAGGTATCAAAATAGGCAATGAGGAGACTAAGCTATCACTCTTTGCAGATGATATGGTGGTCTACTTAAAAAATCCTTCAGAATCAACTACGAAGCTTGTAGAAATAATTAACAACTTTAACAAAGTTGCAGGATACAAAATAAATGCACATAAATCATCAGCATTTCTATATGTTTCCAACATATCCCAACAGCAAGAGGTATAAAGAGAAATACCATTTAAAATCACCCTAAACAATATAAAATACTTAGGAATCTATCTACCAAAACAAAAACATGAATTATATGAACACAACTTCAAATTGTAAGAAAGAAAATTTAAGTATTTATAGATATATATATATTAAAATGTGTGGCTGCCAGGAATCAACAATTCAGGTTGATTCCGTAATTAAATCAGACCCAAGTCAGCATCGGGTTGAGGCAAGTTTATTTACAATCAGGTAGGTAAAAAGTAGGAATAAAGAGAAAAAGGAAGAGGCTAGTCCAGGCCAAAGGCCTGGAAGGAGAGAGAAGAAGGTTATAAATCTTAATAAATGAAGCTGTAAGCCACAAGGCCCAACAGCCAGATAGGCAGAGTTTAGAATTGGCCCAGCAAGGCCAAGGAAGTCAGCCTAACTTACCCATGTGACAATATAGAGTGTAAGCTGTCTGTGGTCTCAGGAGATGCTTCTTCTTCCAGTTCTAGACGGTAACAACACAACACTTTCCAAATAATTGAAACTAGATCTAAACAATTGGAAAAACATTGATTGCTCATGTGTAGGATGAGCTAACTTAATAAAAATGACGATTCTACCCAAATTAATTTACATATTTAGCACCATACCTATCAAACTACCAAAAAACTTTTTTACTGAATTAGGAAAAACTATAACAAAGTTCATTTGGAAGAACAAAAGATCAAGAATATCAAGGGAAATAATGAAAAAAAAATGTGAAGGAAGGGGGCCTAGCAGTACCAGATATTAAACTATTCTATAAAGCAGTAGTCATCGAAACAATATGGTACTAGCTAAGAGACAGAAGGGAGGATCAGTGGAATAAACTTGGGGTAAGTGATGTCAGCAAGACAGTGTATGATAAACCCAAAGAGCCCAACTTTTGGTACATGAATCCACTATTTGACAAAAACTGCTGGGAAATTTGGAAAACAATATGGGAGAGATTAGGTTAAATCAGCATTTCACACCCTAGACCAGGATTAATTCAGAATGGGTGAATGACTTGAAAATAAAAAGGGAAACTATAAAAAAATTAAGTGAACACGGAATAGTATACCTGTCAGATCTCTGCGAAAGGAAAGATTTTAAAACCAATGAAGAGTTAGAGAAAATTACAAAATGTAAAAGAAATTATTTTGATAATATTAAATTAAAAAGGTTTTGTACAAACAAAAACAATGCAACCAAAATCAGAAGGGAAACAACAAATTGGGAAAATATTTATAACAAAAAACTCTGACAGGGGCTTTATTACTCAAATATACAAGGAGATAAATCAATTGTATAAAAAATCAAGCCATTCCCCAATTGATAAATGGGGAAGGGACATGAATAGGCAATTTTCCCATAAAGAAATCAAAACTATCATTAAGCACATGAGAAAGTGTAATGGACTTCTGTACTAGCAGCAATGCAATGACCCAGTACAGTTCTGAGGGATTTATGGAAAGGAGCGCTACCCACATTCAGAGGAAGAACTACAGGAGTGGAAACACAGAAGAAAAGCAGCTGCTTGAACACATGGGTTTAGGCAGACATGATTGGGGATGTAGACTCGAAACTACCACACCAATGCAAGGATCAACAATTTGGAAATAGGTCTTGATCAATGACACATGTTAAAACCAGTGGAAATGCTCATGGGCCATTGGTGGGGGGAGGGCGAGGGTTGAAGGGGAAATTAGGAGCATAAATCATGTAACCATGTTAACTTTTCTAAAAATGGATATTAATAAATTTTAAAAAATAATAAACAAATATAATAAACAACATTTTCTATGACCCCATTATTTTCTTATATCACCATTTATGTCTAACTTATCAAATTTGACTTTATTTCATTATATATATTATGAATTGTTGATTTGTCAAGTCCTTCCAAACTGCTTACCCATTTTTCCACCAATTTTATTTTCAATGTTGAGTCTCTACCTGAAGGATTTGGGTTAATTAAGTGCTAATTAATTGTGGTAATTTACTAATCTATTCTACTAATGCACCAGTCTAATTTTTACCAGTACTGGATTGTTTTTGAGATTACTGAATTGCAAAATAATTTAAAATTTTTTATTGCTAAGGAACATTCTTTCATTTTTTTCATTGATACCCGTCTTGACATTTATCCAGATAACATTTGCTATTATTTTTTCCTAGATCTACAAAAAATGTATTTTTGTTGATCCGGAAATAAATATACAAATTAATAGGTAGAATTGTAATTTTTATTTTGTTGGCTCAACATACCCATAAGCAACAAATATTTATCTAATTTTTAGATATCTTTGTATAAAAGTTTTGTATTTGTGATTCCATAGTCCTTAGGTTTGCTTTAGAAGGCAGACACAATTATTTTGTATTGTCTACAGTTATTTTAAATGGAATTTCTCATTTCATTCTGATGATTTTTATTGACATATAGAGAAATACCATTTATTTATGTGGAATTATTTCATACGCTGTGACTGTGATAAAGCTGTTATTTCAACTATTTTATTTTTATTCACTAAGTTTCCCAATATATTGCGATTTTCAATTAATTTTAATCTATTCTTCCATGTCCTTTTATTGAAGGTAATTTCATTGCATTATCATCTGAACAAAGTGCATTTTTTTAAATTTGGCAGTGAAGTTGTATAACGTAATAAATAATCATTTTTTGTGAAGGTGCCATATGCAGCTGAAAAAAAAAGTATATTTTTTCTGTTCCCATTCAGTTTTCTTCAGAGGTCTAGCATCTTTAACTATTATATATTATTATATATAATATAACTATTATAAAATATTAACATATTAAAGATTCTATTTCCATAACATCTCTCTTATTTATTTTATGGTTAGATTTATCAAATACTAAAAGAGGAAAGTTAAGGTCACTCACTATTTCTAATTCTTCTTTTAATTCATTAAAAATTTACTTTAAAGATTTTTGTTTTGTGATTTGTTGCATAGGTATGTGTGTATTAACTGCTGAATTTACTATGTTGTCTGTGATGCCTTTTAACATGATGTAATATCATTTCTTTTTTTCTTTTAATTGCAGTTTTTACTTTGTCTATGCTTATGGTCACTGTTCCTTACTTTTGTTTGTCTTCAGCTAAACCTCAATAGAATCAGTTCCAACCCCTTATTTTAAAACTGTGTGCCTCTGTGTTTGAAGTATGTTTCTTTTAAGCATCACATTAAATAGTTCCATTTTTTTTAGTTCATTGTGCTGTTCTCTTCTGTTTTGTTGTTGAGTTTATCCAATTCACATTCACAGTTATGATTACCAATTGTGCATTTCCCTTTATCCTATTATCTTTTGTTATTTTTTTAAACTGCCTTCTCTAAAATCTGTTTTGTTTCCAACTTTTGCCTTCCTTTATCTGCCTTATCTTCACCACACTTTCTCTTATCCCTTTCCCCTATTTTTTATAAGAGAATTTTCTATAACCAGTTGAGTATGGGTGTATGTTAACTTATTAAATCAATTTTAAGTAAGAGTGAATATGCAGCATTAACTTCTACTCTACTACTGTTTTCCCCTCTATTTTAAAAGCTCTTCTTTGCATTCTTCTTTTATGAGTGATAATTTTCCACATTCTTCTTCTCCTTCCCCTATTTCCTTAATGCATATCCTTTTCTCACTCATCTTTTTTTCTTAACATCATTCCAGTATAATTGACTCACTTTTATGTCCTTTATATATTTAAAATCATACTAATACCCCTGCTTAAAGATAAAGTTCTAAGAAATTACATGAATCATCATTCCAAAAAGGAACATATCCCTACTAATTTACTCATGAATCATCTTTCATGTTTACCTATTTGTATTTCTCTTGTGTCTTGATTTTGAAAGTCAAATTTTTCATTCCTCACTGATCTTTTCATCAGAAATTCTTGATTCTCTATTTCATTAAATTTTTTTTCCTTTGAAGGGATATACTCAGTTTCTTTTGGTAGGCTATTCTTGTTCATAATTCTAGCATTACCTTCTGAAATGTCATATTTAAATCTCTCTACTCTTTTAATGATTAAGTTGCTAAATCTTGTTTAATTCTGATTGTGGCTCCATGATATTTGAATGTTGTTGGTATTTTTTTTTGTGGCTGCTTAAATATTTCTTCTTTGACCTGTGAGCTTTTGAATTGGCCTATAATATGACTGTTTTCATTGGTAGGGGTATCTTTTCAATGATAATTAGTACATTCTTTCAATTTCTATTTTACCTTCTTATTCTGGCATATTAAGGCAGTTTTCCTTTGTAATTTCTTTAAATATGATTTCTAGTTTCATTTTTATCAGCGCTTTTAGTTAGTCCAATAATTCCTAAATTGCCTCTACTTAATTGCTTTTCAATATCAGTTTTCTATCCAAAGAAATATTTTACATTTTCTTTCATTTTTTTCATTTTTTGGATTTTTTTCCATTGTCTCATAGAGTAATTAGCTTCTACTAGCCCAATTATAATTTTAGGAACTTTTTCCATCAGTTAATTTTATGCCTTTTTGTATCATTTAACCAATTTGTTTTTTAAGGAGTTATTCAGTACTTTTTGTGCTTTTTAAAAATTGTGGGTTTTTTTCATTATTTTATTGTCTTATTCACATTACTTATCTATTTTTCTCCCAACCATTATTATTTTATTTTCAAAATCAGATTTAACTCTTCCAGGAATTGTTGCAGGTCTGATTCAATTTCACACTTTTTCCCCTTTGATGTTTAGCTTTTAGTTTTTTTGACTTGATTGTCTTCTTTTTTCCCTGAGTCTATATCTTCATCTCCCTCATTTCCATTATAACTTTTGATAATCAGATTCTTTTTTGTTTGCTCATTTTCCAACCTATTTCTTGACTCTGGAATTATGTTAAAGTTGATCTTTGTTCCTTACATGGTGGCCTAGTGAGGCACTTTCCCATACTTTAGATTATTTCACACTACTAGTTTCAAGGCTAGTTTAGAGTTTTGGATGTTTTTAGGTGCTTTGAAGGTGATTTATAGAAGTGGTTACTTCCTTTGTGGTTTCCTCTTTGATATTTACCTTAACCAGGGAGGGCCACTGATCTCTTGAGATTGCTATTGATACATCTCTGCAGGTTTCAGGTCCCTTGAGGTTGGAAGCCATAACGATCCTTAGAGTCCTTGGTCCCTTGTAACCAAAAGCAATATTGTTCCTAAATACCCCTTTTCCCTCTTGAATGAAAGTATTCCTCCTGCCCTTGAATTATGATACAGAAATGGGTATAGAAAATGGATTTGCCAAACAGCATCTAGTCATGTGTCTAATGTGAAGAGAGGGATTTCCTCTAATATTTTTCTGACCTATCGCCAGGTCCCTTTACCTTCTTTGGCTTGAGATCCCTTGAAGTTCCTTTTGCTTTTGTCACAACTACCTAGTCACACCAATGCTATTTTATCCATGTGGGCTCCATGCCAGATACCACCTCCATGTCAAAGATCTCTCCTTTCTAAATGCTTAGTTTTGGGGCAGCTGGGTAGCTCAGTGGATCGAGAACCAGGCCTAGAGATGGGAGGTCCTAGGTTC
This sequence comes from Gracilinanus agilis, assembly GCF_016433145.1. Taxonomy (NCBI): domain Eukaryota; kingdom Metazoa; phylum Chordata; class Mammalia; order Didelphimorphia; family Didelphidae; genus Gracilinanus; species Gracilinanus agilis. Next base: position 183,244,973 of record NC_058135.1, on the reverse strand, counting down.
AAATCTGGCCTCAGACACTTCCCAGCTGTGTGACCCTGGGCAAGTCACTTGACCCCCATTGCCCACCCTTACCACTCTTCCACCTAGGAGCCAATACACAGAAGTTAAGGGTTTAAAATAAAAAACAAATAAAAATAAAAAAATAAAAAATAAATGCTTAGTTTTCTTTGACTGGAAGAATATCTCACCCTGAACTTGTGTTGGCTATGCCACGTCAGAATACTCCAGAATTCAATTTGAGGCAATATTTTGAAGTTGATTTGTTGGGAATGTTGGGAAAACTAGGCTAAATATATCCTCTACTTTGGAACTTCTGTACATTCTTTTAAAATTGCTGCATCAAATTAGTATATCCTCTAAATTGTGGTTCTCTGATTCAGAACATTTAAACTTTTTACTTCTGCTAATTTGTATATTCTATTATTTTAGAATCCACATCATGTATGTCTTATACTTTGAACAATCTCTTGTTTATCATATAGGTTCAATAAGTATTTGTAATTCATAAAGATTATGATGAAAACACTGAGACATATACCTATGTATGAACATTGTGTGTTTATGTACATATATGTCATACACATATACCCATGCATGTACATGTACACATAGATAGATAGATAGATAGATAGATAGATAGATAGATACACACATAAATTATATATTTATTTACACAAAAACATTTCATCATGGAGGTTAATACTATAATATTTTTGTGGCTGTGCTCAGATTTTTTAAGTACATTTTTAATCAGTCAATAAACATTTATGGAGTGACTAGTATATACCAATTTTTGAAAAATACATTGTATGCATGTAAATACTATCATTATTTGCTTTAATTCCACTCCAAACTAGCTGTGAAATGTTTAACAAACCTGATGAAAATGTATTCTAGATTTTCCACTAGTCCTAATAGAAGAATGATGTTTCTGTTTTACATTCTTTCATTTTAAAATGTATATAACATGTGAAATAGTGAAATCAAAAGTTGAAACTATAAATCGATTCCTGGTAGGCTGTTCATTCACATTGAAAGTGACATTTCTTTTTTCATATCAGTTAATTCTCTCTATGAATTATATCCTTTATTTAATAGAACAGCATGTACTACTATAACCAATAAAATATAGCTTACCTATGATTAACTTTATACAGGGTAATTATATATTCACATAATTTTTACAAAATTACAATTATTAAATAATATATAAATAATGTTACCTCAATATGATTCCTAAAAAGGAAAATATAATGTATATATCCAATGCATTTTTAAGTTGTGAAAATTATTCTGCCAAATACATTTGCTTTATTCATTATATTTACACCATACTTTTAACAGAATTATAAATGATATCAGAGCATAGAAACTTAATTATTAAAGAAGGTTAGTAAATCTTTCCTAGCTATTTAGGATAGTGTGTTTAGATATGGGATATATTAGACAGCTCAAACTTTTAAGAAACTAGTAGCATCCTTAATTCAAGCAAGAGTCAGTTTCATAATTCAAGAGCAAAATTCTATTAATTTTATACCCTATGCTAAATATTCAGATTTATAATAGAAGGGGCCTTTGTGATCATCTCACCCAAACTTCATGTTACTAATAGGAAAATCAATTTTAATAAAATCTTTAATGAAATTTCCAAGGTCACTTAGAAAGTACACATCATAATTTAGAATTAAACAAAAGTCTGTTGACTTCAACTCCAATGATATTTCACTTTAAATTTTGTGATTCTACATAGTGGACCATGGTGTCAGACAGATATGTCAAACTCCAAAAATTCACAATTGTTACATGAATAAAATCAAAATATAATTAGGAAATATTTAACAAAATAAATAACCATACAATGCAATTTAAGTCATGTTATTTTTTTTTTGTTGTTTCTTTCAAGTCAATAACCTGCTTCTAGAATTAATTTCTACTTCTATTTGATTCTATTGATATAGTAGATAAATAGACTTGGCTTGGAGTAAAGAAGAACTTTGTTCAAATCCCATCTCTGGGATAAACCTTGTGTGCCTCTTTGAAACTAACTAGTACCCATCCCAAGATATATCTACAATATGGTTCTGAGTAAAGTTACTTAGTGATCTAGATAACTAAGTTGCAGAGAATATACTGATTTGTACTGACATACCAATAAAAGCACAGGTATAATCTCTATCCTTAGTAGAAATTTTATAGGAGAAAATTAATTGATTGATCATAAAATACTTTTGAGAGAAATGTTTCAGTAGTTTTTATCAAAACTATATTTAAGGGGCAGCTGGGTAGCTCAGTGGAGTGATAGTCAGGCCTAGAGACAGGAGGTCCTAGGTTCAAATCAGGCCTCAGCCACTTCCCAGCTGTGTGACCCTGGGCAAGTCACTTGACCCCCATTGCCCACCCTTACCAATCTTCCACCTATGAGACAATACACCGAAGTACAAGGGTTAAAAACAAAACAAAAAACTATATTTAAGTGTCAGTTCCAGAGGAGGCAGGGTCAACAGACCTGTCCTAGGGATTCAAAAATTTGTCTCTTCTGACATAAAAACTAGATATATCTATAGTCAGAGATTTTAATGAAAGAGATTATCATTCTATGTCCTACCCTTATGAGGAAGGACACTTCAGGTAAGAGAGGTGCAGGTTCTGTAAAAGGACTATATTGTTTAGAAGTAGAATGATGTTTAGAAGTCATCTAAATCAACATTTTTATTTTGCACAGCAGAAAAAGGAACCCAAAGATAAAGGAAATGACTTGCTTATGGTGATAATGTTTATTACCAGAGTCCATTTTTAACCCAGGTCTTTTGAATTCCCTATCCCCAAAGGTATCTAGTTTTCCTTCAACTACGTTTTGCTACTTCTTTAGTATTGGCTTAAGAATGCTTTCTTTTTGGTTGGGAATGTAAGAAAGTTCTGAAGAAGGAAAATATATAGAAAAGCATAAAGAAGTCATCCATAGGTCACTGAGATCAATTAGTTCTTAACATTAACAAAGCAGTTAACTAGGTCTAGGGAGAGTGTGTTCTCTAAACACACTAATGAACCAGCAGCAGGAAGAGATATTTCTGAGGCCTAGGACCAAAAGTGAGAAAAAAATCACCTCTGGGAAGAAACTTCATGCTGAGGTGAATAGCATTAAGGAAAATAAGGGCAAGAATGGAAGGAAAAAGATGTCCCCATACTCTTCATTTCAGTACCATCAGGACCATAGCAGTTGATATCATTAGTGAAAGATGTTACTTCACCAAAAACATAGCTAGCCACTATTATCTATCTATTCATTAGTATTTGCTTTTTGGAAGAGAAGAATGGAGAATCCAGGGTCAAGAGTAAGAAAGATAATGATTATATATCTAGAAGGTCAATAGCTCTAGGACTTTAGAAAGATGGAAGGGACTGAAGTTTAAGAATAGAGAGTTTGGAATGCTGAATGAAAAAGTGCCCTGTTTGTGAGTTAAAACTGGTCAGGGAAAGATCTTTCTAGTCTCCAACAAAACAGTCTACAGAAAGGTAAAAATTCTAAAGCCTATTAAAAATAAGTGGAGAGAAGGCAGAAGAAAAGAGGTACCTTTTAGTATTTTGGGGTCTAATACCTAAAGGTGGAGAATTAAGAAGCAGATTCCAGAAGCCTAAAGAATTAAATACTCATCCAACTACCTACAGAGTACTTCCAAATATAATTGCCTTTAAGGGCCTTTCATATTCAAGATGACATAAATAATGATAATTAACAATCATTTCCTGACATATGTCTCATATAGCTTTTAAAACATGCTCAAATAATAGACAATTCAGAAAATGTTATTCCATTATATAGAAGAGAAAACAAAGATACAGAGAATTGGGGTGACTTGCTCAAAATCAGTACTTATAGGAGCACCTTCAATATATAGAGGAGTTATGATTTGAATTAAAAACTCATTTAAATTGAGCTTTATGTATGCAAATCACTTTCCTCATAAGCATTTGTCCTTTTGACATTTGTTGAAACTGAGGATCAGAAATGTGAAATAACTTAACCATGGTGGTACCACTAGTAAGCATGAATTGAGAAATAATATTGCTTTCCCAATTCAAATTCCACTGTTACTCCTACTATGTCAAACTACCTGACTTCTATTTAATGGACACTTTGTTTTTGTTTTTTTTTTTTATTTATTTTATTTTATTTTTAAATTTTATTTAATAAATTAAATTAGAATATTTTTCTGTGGTTACATGATTCATGTTCTTTGCCTCCCCTCCCCCCTCCCCACTCCCATAACCAACTAGTAATTCCACTGGGATTTACATGTATCATTAATCAAGACTTATTTTCATATTATTAATATTTGCACTAGGGTGATGATTTAGAGTCTACATACTCAATCACATCGTCATTGAACCATGCAATCAACCAGTTGTTTTTCTTCTGTGTTTCTACTCTCACAGTTCTTTCTTTGGATGTGGATAGCATTCCTTCAGAATTGTCCTGGATCATTGCATTGCTTATAGTAGAGAAGATAATTACATTTGCTTGTGACAGAGTGTATCCATCTCTGTGTATAATGTTCTGCTCCTTTCACTCTGCATCAACTCTTGGAGGTCATTCCAGTTCACATGGAATTCCTCCAGTTCATTATTCTTTTCAGCACAATAGTATTACATTACCAACAGATACCACAATTTGTTCAGCTATTTCCCAATTGAGGGGCTTCCCCTCATTTTCCAATTTTTTGCCACCACAAAGAGTGTGGCTATAAATATTTTGTAGAAGTCTTTTTCCTTATCTCTTTGGGGTATAAATTTAATAGATACTTGTTAAACACATACTGGGTTCAAAGCACTATGACAAGTTTTCTATAAACATGATTTTTCTCTTCAATAAACAGTCTACTGAGACATGAAGTATTAGATAGGAAAATTACTTACTGCTCAGACTACTGCAATAATCTTTTCTTATCCCCCTACCTTTTCTCTCCCCATTGCAAACTATATAGTCACCAAAGTGCTCTTCCTAAAATTCAGGGCTGACTGACCATGATACAACTTAATAAATTCCACTGATTTTCTATTACACATTTTGAAATGTTTATTATTTATTTTGAACATCCTTTAATTTTAAATTTTGACATCCTTAACATTTTTCTTATCTACGTTTTGGTTAGATTTATCTAGTTCTGAAAGGGGAAAACTAAAATCATTACCTATTATTATTTAGTTATCTAATTCTACCTGTATCTCATTTTAGTCTAACTTCATATGCATTTCTCTGCTGTCCTAGATTAATCCCCGTAGCTAAATAACACTTGCAACAGACTAGACAAGATATGATAAGAGGTCAAGCAAGCCTATAATTTGAAAAATCTCAGATGGAACATGGAAGGAACCAGGAAGGATGATGGTAAACGCCTGAAGGGTAAGAATTGTGGGAAGAAACCAACTGACGTTGTTTCACTGTCACACTAGTGCTGGAGGGACAGGGAGATGGGAGCCAGAGACTCTGGGGGACTTGTAGTAACCTCAAACCTCAAACCTGGAGTTTCCCAGAGACCTTTAGCAATTACAATTAGTTCAATTGATTCTTCAACTTTCTTGAACATCTTGGAACACTTGGAAGAACAATTTGGCCAGGTAGCCTGGACTCAGGTGAGGGGAGCCAGTCCCTGGGGGCCAACCAACCTTGCTTTAAACCTTGATTTATCACATTCCTTCTTTAGTTAGTAATAATTTAAGAATAGGAGTTTACTTGGGGTCTGGGTCAGACAAACTGGGTTTTGGGGAACACTGAAGAATACTGTTACTAGCTTATGCAGGGGGAAACTGATAATAGGATTTGGAAATCACTTTTCCCCCTTTCCCTGATGCCCTTTCCTGTACCCCCTAAATTACTGCATTCCTGAAATAAACCCTTGTTGAGAGATTCAAGTCAGATCTGGACAGCATCTCATTTGGGAGGGATACAGAACCTTGTGGTTTGTGGGTGAAGGGAGAGCATTTATCCATTTTGAACAGCAGTCAGCCTTGGGGGAGTGGTGAGGCTTGAGTAAAAATAACCTGGCTCTGAGAAATTGATGTGGGTCCCTGGGGTCCCCTTCTAAGACGACATCTCCCTCTACCCATTCATCCCTTGCATAATCATATTGGGGAATTTCCATCCATTCAGTAACCCCAAGTTTCTTCCTAGTAAGGAGGGTTGGTGTGTGAGTAGCTTTAGCCCTTAATCATCATTTGTTTGTTTTAAATTCAGGGAAGTGTCTAGCAGACTCCCTATGGACATTTGGGAGACTTTGAAACTACATTTCCCATGATTCCTCATGGTAAACAGGAAGTATGATGATGTAAGAGAGGGGATAAGACTCCTGGGTGAGGAGGAAGTTGCCCTCTTAGATACCAGGCGCTGGAAGATACGAAAGGTAAAAATGGCTGAGGCAATGTGAATTCTTACAGGCTCGTGGTGTAATGATTTTATCCCTATCAGCATGCCTTTAACTAAACTACTAATTTCTCTTATTATATCAGTCTTTATCATTTTTAATCATAACACATTCAAGGGGTTACCAGAACACACCCCAACAATATGCTACCCCAATTCTTACACACTGTTAACTCTTCGGTGTCTATTTGCCTTTGGACAGGTTTCCCTAAAAATCTGTTTGGTATCAAGGGAATTGACATCCAAGGTTCCGGTTATCCTCATGACTGATTCACATATATGAATCAGTGCAGAAAAAAGGAACAAAAGACATGAAGTCTGCTAATAGGCAATAACATATTACATCAGATAAAATGATGAGCTTGGTGTCAGTAATGACCTTCATTCAGTTCCCATCTATTATGTTTGACAGTCATATGATCAGGAATAAATAAGAGCATTTTTAAAAGTGGAGCCTCTATTTCCTCCTCTGTAAAATGGAATATCACAAGTTTAACAACTACCTCTCAGATTTGTTAAGAGAATCAAAATAAATAATTTATGCAAATAACTTTTCATGTCTTAAAATACTATATGTATGACCACAATTATTATTACTATGTTCTTATAAATTAGCCATATTTATCTTCTAAAAATCAAGATGGTGGTAAGTTTTGAGGCTCACAAGCATATTTTCTAGCTAAATATTCCTGTGAAAATTGGGATTTAATTTTTTTAAGTTTTCACATGATTCTATCATTTGCACAAGGATATCTCAGAGAGCTTAGTCTACATGTATTTTATTGTTTTATGTGACTATGGAGAAAATCTTATGGAAAGACTAGATATAATACTATGTATAAGTGTGTATTGAAGCATTTGTGAATATTTATCAAGACAAAGAGAAGATATAGGATGATGACACATTTATTCAAGTATTCATAGGACAATTTTATGCAGAAGAAATATTTGACTTTTTCTGCTTTTTTACAGAGAAAACTGGTAGCAATTAAATGCTGTAAGGAAGGATATTCCTGTTAAAAATGAGAAAAAAATAGTTGGTTGTATTGGGTGGGAGCAAGTTTATTACCACTAGAGATAATCTTGCAAATGCCTATTGACCTTTTCTCAGGGAGGGATAGAGATTTCTGCTTAGATAATTTATTGGAGAAAATGACCTCTGAGAACCCTTTCAACTCTAAATTTTGATTCTTATATTATGGAAACATGGAATTATGAAACTGCATTTTCCGAAATTTGTCTGGAATTACATCAGAATTTTGAAACAAGAAAATTTTAATGTCTATTTTTCATTCTTCAGCTTTATCCTATTAAATAATCTACACTAACTTCTAAGCTGGCAGAGTCAAAGTAGAAGTTATGAACAAAGGTTTTAAATAATTGATTGAACAGGCTTGAGATGGACAAAAAGCAGTTTTTATCAGTGAAGGTCTAAGAGATTTCATCTCTCCCAATAGTCTTAAATGGATTACACCAACAAGGAAGGTCCACTTAGCTTCTTATCATTCAATCAGCATTAATTTTTTATTGTGGCCAAGGTTTGAACAGCTTATAGAAAATGGAACAGTCTCTACAAATTGTTTTCCAACCAAGAAGTAGAACAAAAGAAAATTGTGTGTATTGAATTTTTCAAACCCATGTCTTTCAATATTTAAAGATATATAAAAGTCAAAAAATAACATGCTCACAGGTACAAAAATATTAACAGATTTATAGTCCATTCAGTCAATTCCAGAGGGTTTTTATTATTATTTTATCACATACTTAAGTCAAGGGAAATTCATCCAGCACATACTTGGCAAATTTGCAGAGATGTAGTATTCTCCACAGTTTCTAGTGTTGCCTAGGAAAAAGTATCATGCCTCACCCCCAGCCCTTATTCTTTATTTCTACAGCATACTAACAACTGTACTAGCAACATTTAAAGGTTGAATGAGATTTATCATAGTAGAAATCAAAGAATGGAATTTTTACAAGCTTTTTCTGTTCATAGAAAGTGAGAATTATGCCATGTTTGAAGATGAATAGTCTATTATATATAATGAACTTGATGACTTTTTTCGTGGTTGTTATTTAAAAATGCAAAGTAAATCAGTTGTTGGAATTCACATTTGTCTAGTGCATAGGGAAAAAGTGAAATAAAGAAGAAGTTTCAGGTAAACCAAATAAAATATATGTAGTCTGTTAATTAAATATTTTTACATATTTCCTTAGGAATTTATGTTTTGATAAAACCTTACAAATATTATAATAACAAATTTCAGGAAGAAATATATCAGAAACATATTGTTTCATGTGTAGTATATTTAATATTGAACTAAATGTGTAGGGGAAAAAGTCTTATTTCATTTTGTAGAAATGCCTTGTACCAGACCTTTTCCATATTCAGAGTCTGTTCTGGACCTAGATTTTTTGGTGTTGTCATTTAGATAATTTAAAATGTGATATAAACCATTATGAAATTATATTTGCAAAGAAGGTATTCAGTGTTTGTTGAAGCTACTTTTAGAGGCTTACTTTATGTTTCTTTGGAGAAAGAAAAAACCCATGATGTCCTTATCCCAGTCTAGTCTCACATCCTCCTTTACTGGTCAGCTATGGCCAGTCCTTCAGTAGCAGTGGTTCTAGGATTAGGTTCCTTCTCTGATACTTCAGCTTAGTGAGTGTCTTTCTACTATATAGATTGAAAATGTGGTTGTTACAAATCTTTTCCACCCCAGGGCTAAGTCAAATGTATCTGTCCCACTGAGGGAATAGGGGCTTCTGTGGGATAACTTACAAACAAAAGCTAACTTATTAAAAGTGCAAGCACAAGGTATTTTGTTGCCTCTGGAGGCCTAAATTGCTTAGATGTGGGCTTGTCAATCATAGAAGTTTTAAGTCCTTCAAGAGAGCCCCACATCCTCGTAACCCTATCTTTACTAAATCTCCTCTAGAGGGAACTTCTTGTCCTGAGTTGGTAGGTACTTTCATTTTTTTAAAAATTCATTTCTTGTGGGTTAGGGAATGTCTACCATCAGGCAGAGAGTATAAATCAGGCAACCATTACAGGGATATTTCCCATGGGAAACTCTGTGGCCTCAAAATATCACAATAATCTGTCACCTCCATGGTGACTAAGTTACACTTCAATCCATAATTATATGTTGAAATAGTTTAATCACCAACTATTAGCCTGGAACTAATGGTGGAGGAAACCTCACTTACTCCAGATCTAGGGAAAAGAATCCTGCCTAAAGAAAAGAACTACTAAATGTCTGTCCATTGCTTGAGATTGTTTGTGTGGATAGTAGCAAGGAAAGAAAGCATTCCCAAGAACTTTCTTTCTTTTTTAGATTACTAAAGAGAAAATAAAAAAGGTTGCCTACCTTTGAGAAGAGCTCTTTCGTTTGTATTCTAACTGTGGCCCTGTGTTTAGAATTTGTGTGAAAAGCTAACAATGAGCAATAGATTCAGTGTGCTTAATTTTATAGTTTTTATGGGTCCAGCTGGTGAGTTAACACACATGAAGTTACTCCGCTCCATTTGTGTTCATGTAAAGTGAATGCTTTGTTGTTATTACGATAAAAATAATGAAGGATGCTATAATAATATGAATTAGTATTTTAATTAAAGCCATGCTGATAGATAAAGTCACTAGACCACACGCTTGTAAGAATTCAAAACTGCCTGCCTAGCCATAATTACCTCCCCTCTCCTCCTGCTCCCAGTAGCTAAAGAGTAGCTAAAGAGCTAAAGAACTAAAAAGTTAAAAAGGATTTACTTTCAGATTTCCTCTCATTTTAAACTGTTCTCTGTGTGGTGACACAGACGTCCCCACGCCCAAAGAACCGGAACCGTAAACCCGTTGGATCACGGGAAATGTAGTTTGATAGTTCCCACGTGTCCATAGGAAAAAAAAAAAAAAA
>NC_058135.1:183220043-183234248 GCF_016433145.1 Gracilinanus agilis | reverse complement strand
TATATATATATATACTTTTAGATGGCATTTCCCAAATTTCACTTTTACAATTCCCCCTGAGGTCCGGCCAAAAAAAAGGTTAGCCCTTTTTCTTCTCTGGACCTGTAAAAATAGACAACTTCTAGATTTTCAGGAATTTGGGGATAAAAGAAATAGATGATCGAATGGATAAAATTAGCCACGTTGAAAAAAAACTAATTTGGGGTCAGTCCCCTATTGGTATAACAGTGTACAATTAGAACAAATTGCATTCAACTCAATTTTCACTCCCCATAGTTCAATCAACTGCACCCCAAAGTTCAAATTTGGTCCTCATGGTACAGTGAAGGCTTTTCAGACATCTTCATGGTGTCTTCACCAAACAGGTTCTTCATCTGGATTCTGGGGAGTTGGTAAGATCCTTATCCTGAAATTATTCTCAAAAGAATTTAAACTTTACATTATAGATTAAAAAACATACATTTTCTTCTAAGATTTATACAATTCCCTCTGAAATTACTCCTAAAAGAGTTAAATATACATATATTTTGATTATCAAATTTAAAAAAACTTAACAGACATCCCATCCCCCTGAGGGAAATTCTAAACACACCTTTTTTTCTTAAAAGGGGTACTTCAGGTCAGCTAAGGATGGCAAAATAAAAAGAATAAAATTCAAGAAAAAAGAGAAAATTAACTTGTGAATGAAATGTAAAATGTGCAAAAAATGTAGGGAAAATAAACTTAGACCTTTGAATGAAGGTCTAACTAAAGTGAATTCAGCAGTGTGCAATTACCCATTCAGGGCCAGGACTAATGGAAATGTCTCTCTCTGATCTGATTTACCATCAGCTTTTCAGGGAAGTGAGCCAAATAAGTAACCAATCTTAGGTGCTTTCTAGGAATCTAAGTCGAGGGGACCCACGCCCTCTAAAGTTTTAGAAAAGACTGAGACTCCAGGACTCAAACCCCAATTTCCAAGCCCTAAAGTATTGGCATAGAACTCCTGCAATCCATGCAGATTTTAGTCAGTTAAGTCTCTGACCATGTGTTTTCTTTAGCACAAATTAACGGCTTTCATATTCTCTTCTGGAATCAGAGAGGCATTTAAATCACAGTCCTATAGGCTCAGGTATTTGCATTAAGCTTATGAAAAAAAGATAAATAATGATTATATATGTACTTCTAGTACAAGATGAGAAAAAGGAAAAATCAATTGCTCTAATTAAAAAAATGTTTTAAAAATCAAATATATATATATAGCTTAGAACTAGAAGGGTTATGTTACCCAAAAATGAGATTTTCATTCTGTGAATGTAAATGGATCTTACAAATAGCAGATTCACAATGCACATTCAAATAGAGTACCATTATTTCCAATAGCACATTTTTTTTTTTACCCTTGTACTTCGGTGTATTGTCTCATAGGTGGAAGATTGGTAAGGGTGGGCAATGGGGGTCAAGTGACTTGCCCAGAGTCACACAGCTGGGAAGTGGCTGAGGCCGGGTTTGAACCTAGGACCTCCTGTCTCTAGGCCTGACCCTCACTCCACTGAGCTACCCAGCTGCACCTCCAATAGCACATTTTAAAACAATAAACAATAATGTTTAAAAATCATATACTTGTTACAACTTTTAAACCTTGGCTAAGAGTTGCTCAACAAATTATGTTATTGCTTCCATAGCAAAATCTGATATTTAAAAAAGAAACCTTCTGGTCTAAATTATCCTCAGATAAGAATATACAGGAGCTCCTTGGCTTCCTGTTTTAAAGAATCCTGGGTAGGAAATGCTTCTACCCATTTAAGGCAATAATTTCTCTTATAATAAAATATATAAAAGCTTTATCCTTTAAGACAACAATTCTTAAGGATTTAAAGTAAAAGTTAAAAATACCCCTTGTAAAATTACAAGGTAATTCTCAAAGCATGGAAACTTTCAAGGTTCTTTGAAATTACCAAGACAGAATAAATTTTAAAGACATGTGCTCCTATAAGATGTTCATAGGTGGTACATATAACCACATTGTTTCTAATACACTAAGCTTTTAGTAAATTAGAAAAATATAACATCATAAGCAGAAACTTCATTAGCATAAAATGATTCAGTGCAACAGGAAAATCAACAAAATAAGCAAGATTAATTTAAAAAACTAATTAGCAAAATACAGTAAGATACAGTCTCTTTAAAACAAAAATAAAACCCATTCAATTCCGAGGTTTAAAAGGTTGAGTTCTGCTGAGTTTAAGTTAAAGTTCAAAGTACTGAGCAGGTATGGGGGTGAATATTTCTTCCCCTAAGTTCAGTTTTTTTTAATAATCGCAAAAGTTTGAATAGGCCATGCGCCCGAGAGGTTCAGACGCTCGGTCCACATGGGCTCGGGGTTAGAGGAAAGCTTAGGTCAGTTTTATAGAAAATACCCATGTGTAGAGCTTGTGTGGGTGGGGGTTGCCTAAATTAGGTCTTTAGAGAAACAAGGCTAGAATGGAGGCCATAACCAAGAGGGCCGGGGGGGTGGGGGTGGTCAATGCCAAATCTTTAGCAGCAGAAGTCTCCTAAGATCTCAGCAAGTCAGGACTGGGTGGCAGTGAAAGCAGCAGCCAGGGTCATCGCTGTTGGGGCTGGGGGTTCTGGGATCAGAACAGGACTAGCAGCACCAGGGGGTCTGCTCTGGTGAGTCAGCAAAAGTGGCAGAGATCACAGGTACTGGAATGCTGGCAGGCTTGTAGTCAGGAAGCGGTAGGAATGGAGATCAGGTCTGGAGTCAGGAGATCAGTGGTAGAGGCACACTGGCTGGGCTCCAGCATCTTATTTTTAAAGCCTAAAGCCAGAATCGGCTGGCCTGACCTCCCAAGGTGGTTTTGGCTGGACTGGCTGGCTGAGTCCCGCCTGAGGCAAAAATGTGCTGTTGCTTTTAGCAAAAGCATGGCAAGGAAAGCCACTTTCCTTTTTGAAAAAATTGCCCAAAAAAGCTGAGCAAGATGGTCAAAAAGCAGGCATGGCTATTGTTTCTGAAAGGCTATCTGGAAAACTGAAAGTTCAAATTTTGACTGTGTGGTTGCCATAATTATTAAGATTAAAAATAATAAAGGCTGTTATAATAATATAAATTAGTATTTTAATTAAAGCCATGCTGATAGATAAAGTCATTAGACCACACGCTTGTAAGAATTCAAAACTGCCGCCTAGCCATAATTACCTCCCCTCTTGCTCCCAGTAGCTAAAGAGTAGCTAAAGAGCTAAAGAGCTAAAAAGTTTAAAAGGATTTACTTTCGGATTTCCTCTCATTTTAAACTGTTCTCTGTGTGGTGACCTTCTGAGGTGCTCCTGACACCCCTTTTACATTTATAGAGCCAATGTAATCATAGTCAGAATCAGGTGTACTCATTAACATCAATCTAGAGGTGCCAGTATCTAAAAGACAATTGTAATAAGTATTTCCAACTTTCAAAGTTACCTGGGGTTCATTAATATTTGGGGGAGAATGGACTTGGATAACTGGTGTTAAAATATCAGTGTCTGGGAAATCAAAGGTTTCATTCTCTGATTCCAGAGTCCTTTCTCCCCCTCAGCCCTTCATAATGGTCCTTGGCCATTTCTCTGAGGTTCTTCTTGGTGAAAGGAATTTCCATCGTGAATGTTGTATGTACAAGTCCCATTTTGGATATATTGTTGTAACATTTCATTTTCTTCATTTGGATTAGTATTTTTAAATGTATTTCTATTGTTATTATTTCTATAATTATTATTATTTCTAGAATAGTTGTCATTTCTAGAATAGTTGTTGTTCCTAAAGTTTCCATTATTTCTGAAAACTTTATTCTAGCTTGTACAGTTTAACATTAAGTGACTCCTTTTTCTGAATAAATAACACATTGGTATCTGATTTGTAGATTTTTGCAAAGAGGCCAAGGCAAACCCATAATTTGAATTTCCTTTTTCAGGTGAAAGGAGAAGTAGTAATAAGAACAGAAAGAAAGATGGGTTGGGGAGAGTGAGAGGTGGTTTCTGTAGGTTGAGAGATAATTCGGGCTAGTTGAGAGATGTAATTTTCAAGGTATTGTTATCAGAGTCTCCATTAAGCTGTCTTTCCATTGTTTTTTCTTGTTGGAGAGAAATAGGTAAACTATTTGGTAAATTTGTAAGGATCCTATCAGAACAAATAATCCCAGAAATGGTAATTGGAGGCAATCTAAAATTGTGAGCTGTGCCATTTAGGTAAAACTCTCCAGGGGCTGGAATTTTTTTAAGATAGGTCAGATACTGCTCTTTCACAATGCTTGCCATTATCTCTAGCACCTTAATGAATTACCTATATATTCTTTTTTTTTTTTAACCCTTGTACTTCGGTGTATTGTCTCATAGGTGGAAGAGTGGTAAGGGTGGGCAATGGGGGTCAAGTGACTTACCCAGGGTCACACAGCTGGGAAGTGGCTGAGGCCGGGTTTGAACCTAGGACCTCCTGTCTCTAGGCCTGACTCTCACTCCACTGAGCTACCCAGCTGCCCTACCTATATATTCTTAAAAATTCTAACTAATTCCAGTAGGGCTATGGTCATAGAGAGAGGGCAGAGCAGCTAATTCTGTAACGGCCAAGGATTAACAGTCACAGAACTCTCCCTGCCTTTCCCCCTTCAAATTCCAAGCCTTACACAGAATTATTTTTGCCGCAGCCACTCTCCAGCCTCTGAGATAACCTTACAAATTCCTTAGTTTATCAAAACCTTATCAACATATTCCTAATTTCATCTCTATAATTATAACAGAACCTTTTTTCTTTGGGCCTTTCTCTCTGTCCACTGAGTCAGCCAGTTCTTTCCCCAATTAATTTAGAAAAGGGATTAAGTAGTCCATTTTACATTATGTAATAGAAGTGAGCATGATCAAGTGAGGCTATACTGAAAACAGGGGTCTGCATAGCACATGGAACATATGATGATGATTGTCTTCTCCTGGAAAGGTGCATATGACATCTGAAGACCTTGCCATTCCTTGGACATTGACAGAATTTGCTGTCCAAGTAGAAGATGAATTATTTTTAAAAATCTATATGTTGAATTATGTCTCTGAAGGTAAATGATTTGGTTATTTAGGTTCAAACTGATCTATACCTAATGAACTTGAATAGGAAAGGAAAAAAAAGTCTTTCCCAAAGTCATCAATGATATTTTTGAGTTCCTTCCCATACTTTCTTTTAGCTTTGTTGGATAACTTACTTATTGGTTATCTAATGCTGAATTATTTTTCAATATCTAATTCTTAATTTGAACATTGTCTCTTAGATTAGGTTGTTACAAACTCTGGTTGGAGGAACAAATGGGGCTCAGTCTTACCTATAATATGCCTAGATCTTCTCCCTGTGTCTAAGTAATATCCCAGTGTTGAATAGCTTTCAAATATTTCAGAATTGAATAGCTTTAAAATCCTTCTGGAGATTCTAGAAAATCCTTGGACAAAAATGAGTATTTAATATAAAAATTCCTAACTCAGTTTAATATGTCTAATATTGGCATCAGATATTTTCATTGTATAAACAGATAACATTTATTCATTTTTTAAAACTCTTACCTTCCATCTTAAAATTAGTATTAAGTATTGGTTCCAAGTCAGAAGAGTGGTGAGGGCTAGGAAACTGGGGTTAAGTGACTTGCCTAGGGTCACACAGGTAGAATGTGTCAGAGGCCAGATTTGAACCAAGGACTTCCAGTTTCACAGCCAGGCTCTCAACCCTCTAAGCCATTTAACTGCCCCTATCAGCATTTACTTTTTAGGATTATTTTCCCCTCTCTGACTGAAAGTTTCAATAAAAAAAATCTGATCCAATCACTCCCTAATCCCAGCTGCATTGTTTTTTAATTCCTTTTAGAAGTATGTAGTACACAAAATTTAGAGAAATTTTAGTGTACGATAAAAAATGATTAAATAGAATTGACAATGTAGCTCTTTGGAAATAAAGAAGCCTAGCACTGAATAGCAGTATTTCTAACTTTTATGTAGGATATCAGTCATTTAGTCACAATTTGAAAGGACTTCTTTCTCCTTCAAAGATCTCAATAGGTGGTATTAGGAGTCAAATTCAATATGAATGTCCTGCACCTTGTCTGATCCTGAATGTTGTCTTTTATCTCTTTCAGAGAAGGCATCTGGTGTTTTCCTGGTCTAACAGAAGGCACACTTGATCCTGCATTCCAGCTCTAATCATGCACCACCAGCCTTGATATAGTATTGTGTCATTTGAAATTGTTATAAGCCCTAGAAGACCACAACTCCCAGGACTCTCTCTATTACAACTTCCCCTGACAACTCCCACTTCCTTTTTGGGAGGTGTCAGAGAAAGTATAAAAGGGAAAGTTTGGCACCTTTTTTCTCTCTCAATCCTGGAAGCAGTGCTCTCAACCCAGGAAGCTCTGCTCTCTACCCAGGAGGGTCTGCTCTCTTGACCCTGGAAGCTTAGCCCTCTCTATGCTGGAAGTTCAGCTCTTTACCCTGAGCTCTCTACCCTGGAGGGTTTTCTACCCTTAGACCCTGATCTCTCTCTTGGCAACTTTTTCCCTCCTCATTTTTCCTAGTCCTTCCCCTTTCTAATCTAAATAAAACCCAGCTATTAAAATCCTAAAGTTGCTCTCTGATCATTCCTTTGAGGGCTCTGGACAATTTCCCCCACTGGGGGCTGGGAACACTACCTTCCTTTCCTTTCCTCTATCTTCCTCTCTCCTTTCTCCCATTCCTCCAATCCTCCTAACTTCCTTCACTTCCCCAACACGGACCTCTAATCCTTAGGGATATTTGTCTTTGTTACTAACTCGGAAAATCCTACCTATACCTATTGTTTAAAGATCTCCTAGAATCGAGCCACTCTTGGGCTCAAAAACAATTTTAAATATACACACCTTATAAGTAAGTAATAACATTTGCTAATTATTTAGTTTCTTAATTTTGGTAAAGTGTTTTACAATTATTATCTCATAGTGTTTTCACAACTCTAAAAGAAAGGTAAAGTTACTTCCCTGTTTTATAAACTAGGAAACTGAAGTAGGCCTTCATTTCACACTCAAATCTTCTTCAACATCAGAGGGTTAATACTGGTGAGAAAACTTATACATGTTATGAATGAGGGAAAGATTTCAACAAAAATCAAATCTTACTACATATCAGAGGATATTCACTGGAGATGAACATAAAAAATGTAGTGACTATGGGAAAGCCTTCAGTTACCATTCACATCTTCTTGAGCATCAGAGGGTCCCTATTGGTGAGAAACCTTAATAAATGTGATGAATGTGGAAAAAGACTTCAGTAAATATTCAAACCCCATGTATATCAGACTAATGAGAAGCCTTATAAACGTAATGATTGTGGGAAAGCCTTCTATTCCCAATCACATCTTTTTTTTAACATTCATGGGTAAGAAACTTAAAATATGATAATGTGAAGAAGGCCTCTGTAAAGATTCAGGACATTTTGGTCACTATTAGAATCATGTTAAATGAAATAATTTTATATTCTTTTCATCTGGTGATATTTTGGGGGATAATATAAACCTTTTCCAAGGTAAGAAAATTTATAGTGAGGAAAAACCTTACTTACACAAAGTTTAATTGGGCTATATGATTGGCAATGGATTTTTCCTATAAGCAGTATAATAATAGATTGTATTTCTTATTTTATAATATATTTATCTGTTAAAAGAATTGAAGCCATTAAAAAAAGATTAATGAAGTTTAATATATTCCCAGTGTCACATAACTTGTAATTGTCAGAGGCAGGATTTTAACACAGGCCTTTCTGACTCCAGGTTCAGTAATCTATCCACACAGATCCTCCACACTCATTCAGATATTTTCTTTTTGTTTTTCTCTCAGATACTCTGAAAGGATTCCCCTTTTCTCTCTCTCAGGTTATAATTAAATAGCTCTTCTAAATCCCCAAAAAATATTTCTAAAGGAATTGTGTATAATGAAGCTCCCCTAGTGAATCAGTGCAGAGATACTTGGGATGAAATATTCTGTAGCATTTAATGACTTATTCATGACTTGGAATCAATGAGACCTAGATGTGAAACTCACCTTAGACACTTACAGAATTGGATTTGGGTGAGGCTTTGTAAACTAAGTTTTAAAAGTCTTTGAATATGAATTTTAAAAAATTAACCCAGACAATTGGGGAATGGCTGAACAAATTGTGGTATATGCTGGTGATAGAATACTATTGTGCTCAAAGGAATAGTAAACTGGAGGAATACCATGTGAACTGGAAAGACCTCCAGGAATTGATGCAGAGTGAAAGGAATATAGCCAGAAAAACATTGTACACAGAGACTGATGCACTGTGTTAAAATCAAATGTAATAGACATAGTACCAGCAATTCAATGACCCAGGACAGTTCTGAGGGATTTATGGAAAAGAACAATACCCACATTCAGAGGAAGAACTACAGGAGTGGAAACAGAAGAAAAATAAGCACTTGAACACATGGGTTGATGCAGACATGTTTGGGGATGTAGAGCCAAAATGACCACACCAATGCAACTATCAATAATATGTAAATAAGTCTTGATTGATCACACATGTTAAAACCAGTGGAAATGTTTGTTGGATATTGGGGGGGGGTGAAGGAGAAGGTAAAAACAAGAATCATGTAACCATAGAAATTTTTTCTAAAAAAATAAAATATTTAAATTTAAAACATAAATTTAAAACAATGAATACAGAAATTCTGTTTCTATCTTCATTGACAAATTTAATTATGGGAATTCCGTACTCATTAAGAGATATAACTATTGAATCTATTGGACTTTCCTTCTGCTTTTAATACACATGAAATCTGTCTCTGAATAACGACAGTTTTCTTTATTATTCATAATCTTATGACGATATTTGTATGCCATTCTAGGTCATGCTATTTCCATGTGCTTTGGAGTATTTTAATAGAGAATCAGATGCAAAATCTATATATTATGCCCAATTTTGTTTTCTTCCATATTGAAGTATGTCTGTATAAAAATAAACTAAATCAATTT
This sequence comes from Gracilinanus agilis, assembly GCF_016433145.1. Taxonomy (NCBI): domain Eukaryota; kingdom Metazoa; phylum Chordata; class Mammalia; order Didelphimorphia; family Didelphidae; genus Gracilinanus; species Gracilinanus agilis. The sequence continues at coordinate 183,225,249 of NC_058135.1, read as the reverse complement.
GGTCTTCTGATTCCAACTGGAATAAATCCACTGATAATCATAAATGCGTTGAATATTATACAATCAGTCCAAGACCAATGGTCAGAACACCTTGATCTTGTTCACTTTAAAGACTTTCAACTTATTTTGCCCCTATTATAAGGGTTTATTTTATGAAAATCAGGGAGATATGTTAATTATTACCATAATAATTAAATGTAATTATTATACGTATATTAATTAGCATCTGCTGTATCCAATCCACAGCCAGATTATAATTCAGAAAACACATACTTGGTAATATTGTTCAGAAACTAGTTTTAAAGAAATAAAGCCAGGGTCTTAGCACCAAAGGAAAGAAGTTAAACTTACATTAAAGTAGCTTTGCCAATAAGCATCAAACATTTAGTAGTCTATGATGATTTTTACTATTCCATCTTCTGATACTCAGGTGGTAAAATCAATTAAAGCATTTTGAATGACTCACTTGGCATCAGATATGATTCTTCCTGCCAAATGGGGAAAGCCTATTTGCATGGTTTGAAGATACATGTTTCTAAGACAGATGATTTATTATTTTTGATTTAAAATTGAATAAAACTAAGCCAATACAGTTTGAAATATTATTTATTTAACTATCCTACACTGCTCAGATGAAATAGAAAGACATTTTTCTTCTTTGGCTATCCCTTTAATGCATTTGAAGTAGGAACATTTAAGAGAAACAGTTTTTAAAAAGAACATTTTATATCAAATGAGTTAAAATAATATTGCCTATGAAAACTTTTTAAAAACACTTTAATAGACTTAAAGGCAGAGTAAAAAGAGCTGCTTAACCTCTCATAACCCACACATATAAGACTCCTCAAAAGGACATACAAACAAAAACAGATGAATGAAGGGTCCACACAACAGAGTGCAGCATTGAATGTACATGGGATTGGGGCATTTCCATGCTATAAGTGGGTAAAATAGCTTTCACTAAAATGTGAGCTGAGCAAATGCCTCCCCACACACACCACCTACAAGGCCAAAACCAGCTCACAAGAATTAAAGCAAGTTTGGGGCATCCATTAAGTCCTTGGCACCTACCTGGCATCACCAGGGCCTGCTCCTGAGAGCAGCAAGACTTAAGACCCCAAGAGGCTAAAGAACACTCGGACTTTGAACACAGACCCTGAGAGTAGGCTCAGTCTCAGCTGCAGACATGGATCCTGAGCACAGGCACAGACCTTGTGTAGGGACCCAGTGCAGATGGGTGCATGACTGTGGAAGAAGCGCCCTGAGACTGTTAAAGGATCTTCAGTCAGAGGAACAAGCAAAGGACCACCAAGAGGCTTGACCCTGAGAACAAGTAGACCTGAGACATCAGGAGCCTAAAGAGTGCAGATAGACCCTGGGCATGAGGATAAAGCTGAGAGGGCCGTGGGCTAAAAATGGCAAGCCAGAAACAAGAACCCCAGAAGAGAAAGATCAAGAAAAAATCTTTAACACTCAACAACTTATACACAGAAAAAATCCAGACAACAGAGCAAACAGCAGAGGAGAACAAACAAGTAACCATATCCAAACCTTCCCCAAAAAATGAAAACTGATCACAAGCTTTTGAAGAGTTCAAATCTGAGATTATAAGAAAGATGGAAGGGATCTGGAAAAAATAACAGTTTAAAAGGCAGAATTTCATAATTGGAAAGTGAGGCTCAGCAATCAAATGAATTCATAAGCAAATTGAAGAACAGAAATGACCAGCTGGAAGCCTTAAAGAATCACAGACCAGATTGAAAAGGAAAACCAAAAGATTATAGCTGAAAACCAGTCTCTAAAGGCTAGAATTGGGCAATTTGAAAAAGATGCCCCCAAATCAAAAGAACTGACAAGCAAATTGGAGACCAAAATCAAACAGCTGGAAAACAGGAGAGACCAAATCAAAAAGGAAAATGAAAAGAATATAGCAAAAAATCAGTCTCTAAAGACAAGAATTGGGCAACTAGAAGGCAATGATATCTTAAGACAACAAGAACAAATAAAGCAAAGTCAAAAGACTGATAAAATAGAAGGAAACATGAAATATCTCACTGAGAAATTGACAAATCAAGAAAACAGGGCTAGAAGAGACAATTTGAGAATCATTAGTCTTCCTGAAAAAGCAGAAATTAATAGAAATTTGTACTCCATACTAAAAGAAATTATTTAGCAAAACTGCCCTGAAGTTCTACAACAAGAGGGCAATATAGACAATGAAAAAACCCATAGATCACCCTTTACTCTAAACCCTGAAAAAACAACCCCCAGGAATATAATAGCCAAATTCAAGAGCTTCCAAGTAAAAGAAAAAATTTTACAAGAAGCCAGAAAGACACAATTCAGATATCAAGGAGCACCAATCAGGATCACACAGGATCTGGCAGCCTCCACACTACAAGAGTTCAAGGCTTGGAATATGATATTCAGAAAGGCAAGAGAACTGGGTCTACAACCAAGGATCACCTACCCATCCAAACTAACTATATACTTCCAGGGGAAAGTATGGGCATTCAACAAGATAGAAAATTTCCAAGTATTTGCACAGAAAAGACCAAAGAGAAACATGAAAAGGTAAATAAGAAACAGAGGGGAAATAAAGAAAACTCGTATTTTTTAAATTTGCCACTTTAAGGGCTTCAATTAGATCTAATTATTCATATTCCTATAAGGAGAAATGTTATGTGTAATTCTCTGTAGTGAATTCAATTCACTATTATAGTAGCCACTATTATAGTAATTAGAAGAATTATTCACAGGGAGAGTTTGGAGTAGTAAATGGTTTAAGATGATATGGGGGTGGGTGGGAAAGAGGGGGGGAATAGTAGATGGCACCAAGAGAAACTTGAATGAATGAGAAAACTAGGATATTCTATTACACACAAAGAGGGCATGGGAAGGGGAAGGGATGAATACTATTATAAGAAAGAGAGGAAGAGAGCATCAAGAGGTAATATGTAAACCTTACTCTCAGTGGAATTAACTGTGAGAGGGAAGAATAGCTATATCCATTGGGATATAGAACTCTATCTAACCTAACTGAGAAAGTCAGAAGGGATACAACGAGGGGAGCAGGGGAGTGGGGAAGTCAAAAATGGAGGGGAGGAGAAGGGGGAGGGAATTCATTAGGCATTAAAAATAAAAAGAAGGGAATAATAAGGGAGGAGGTAGAAAGGATAGTAAATCAAGGGACAGGACAAGGGTTACTGGTTTAAAATGAAATAGCCTAAGAAGAAGGGGTAGAACTGGGAGAGGATACCAAAATGTTGGGGAATACACAACTGATAATTATAACTCTGAATATGAATGGGATGAATTCGCCCATAAAATGGAAGCAAATAGCAAAGATTAGAAACTAAAATCCTACAAAATGTTGTCTATAAGAAACACATATGAGGCTGGTGGACATACAAAGATTTAAGGTAAAGGGCTGGAGCAAAATATTTGGGGCTTTGAATGTGAAAAAAAGGCAGGAGTGGCTATCATGATTTCTGACAAAGCCAAAGTAAAAATAGATACGATTTAAAAAGACAGGGAAGGTTATTAAAACTTAATAAAAGGCAGTGTAGACAATAAGGAAATAACAGTGCTCAATATGTATGCACAAAATGGCATAACATCCAAATTCCTAAAGGAGAAACTGGCAGAGCTCCAGAAGGAAATAGATAGTAAAACCATACTAGAGGGAGATCTAAATATTCCTCTTTCAGATCTAGATAAATCAAAACAAAAAATAAATAAGAAAGAGATAAGAGAGGTGAATGAAGTCCTAGAAAAATTAGATTTAATAGATATATGGAGAAAAATAAATAGGGACAAAAAGGAATACATCTTCTTTTCAGTAGCACATGGAACATTCACAAAGATTGACCATGTGATAGGGCATAGAAACACTGGAAACAAATGCAAAAGAGCAGAAATAATAAATGTAACGTTCTCAGATTATAATGCAATAAAAATAAAAAGTTGTAAGGGCACCTGGACAGGCAAATCAAAAATTAATTGGAAATTAAATAATATGTTTCTCCCAAACCAGTCAGTTAAAGAAGAAATCATAGAAACAATCAATAATTTCATTGAAGAGAATGACAATGATGAGACATCCTACCAAACTCTGTGGCATGCAGCTAAGGCAGTACTCAGAGGGAAATTTATATCCTTGAATGCATATGTTAACAAATTAGGGAGGGCAGAGATTAATGAATTGGGCATGCAACTTAAAAAATTAGAAAGCGAGCAAATTAAAAATCCCCAGATGCAAACTAAATTAGAAATACTAAAAATCAAGGGAGCAATTAATAAAATTGAAAGTAAAAGAATTATTGAATTAATAAATAAGAGTAGAAGCTGTTATTTTGAAAATCAGATAAAATAGACAAAGTACTGGTCAATCTAATAAAAAAGGAAACAAGAGAACCAAATTAACAGTATCAAAGATGAAAAGGTAGACCTCACCTCTAATGAAGAGGAAACTAAGGCAATCATTAAAAGTTATTTTGCCAAATTATATGGCAATAAATATGGCAACTTCTGTGATATGAATGAATATATATATATATATATATATATGTATTTATATATATATATATATATATATATGAATTGCCTAGATTAACAGTAGAAGAAATAGAACACCTAAACAGTCCCATATAAGAAAAAGAAATTGAACAAGCCATCAAAGTACTCCCTAAGAATAAATCGCCAGGGCCTAATGGATTCACAAGTAAATTCTTTAAAGTATTCAAAGAACAACTAATCCCAATACTATATAATTTATTTGATATAATAAACAAAGAAGGAGTCCTACCAAATTCCTTTTATGACACAAATAAATTACTGATTCCAAAGCCAGGTAGATCAAAAACAGAGAAAGAAAACTACAGACCAATCTCTGTAATGAACTTAGATGCAAAAATCTTAAATAGAATACTAGCAAAAAGACAGCAGCAAGTAATCAAGAGGATCATCCACTATGATCAGGTGGGATTTATACCAGGAATGAAAGGATGGTTCAACATTAGGAAAACCATCCACATAATTGACCATATCAACAAACTAACAAACAAAAATCACATGATTATCTCAATAGATGCTGAAAAAGCCTTTGACAAAATACAGTATCCATTCCTATTGAAAACACTGAAAAGTATAGGAATAGAAGGACCTTTCCTAAAAATAATAAACAGTATATACCTAAAACCATCAA
>NC_058135.1:183207028-183217704 GCF_016433145.1 Gracilinanus agilis | reverse complement strand
TATTTATATATATATATATATATATATATGAATTGCCTAGATTAACAGTAGAAGAAATAGAACACCTAAACAGTCCCATATAAGAAAAAGAAATTGAACAAGCCATCAAAGTACTCCCTAAGAATAAATCGCCAGGGCCTAATGGATTCACAAGTAAATTCTTTAAAGTATTCAAAGAACAACTAATCCCAATACTATATAATTTATTTGATATAATAAACAAAGAAGGAGTCCTACCAAATTCCTTTTATGACACAAATAAATTACTGATTCCAAAGCCAGGTAGATCAAAAACAGAGAAAGAAAACTACAGACCAATCTCTGTAATGAACTTAGATGCAAAAATCTTAAATAGAATACTAGCAAAAAGACAGCAGCAAGTAATCAAGAGGATCATCCACTATGATCAGGTGGGATTTATACCAGGAATGAAAGGATGGTTCAACATTAGGAAAACCATCCACATAATTGACCATATCAACAAACTAACAAACAAAAATCACATGATTATCTCAATAGATGCTGAAAAAGCCTTTGACAAAATACAGTATCCATTCCTATTGAAAACACTGAAAAGTATAGGAATAGAAGGACCTTTCCTAAAAATAATAAACAGTATATTACTAAAACCATCAATAATCATCATATGCAATGGGGAAAAATTAGAAGCCTTCCCAGTAAAATCAGGCATGAAACAAGGATGCCCATTATCACCTCTATTATTTAACATTCTCCAGAAACACTAGCAGTAGCAATTAGAAAAGAAAAAGAAATTGAAGGCTTTAAAATAGGCAATGATGAGACTAAGCTATAATTCTTTGCAGATGATATGATGGTCTACTTAAGAAATCCTAAAGAATCAAAAAAGCTAGTAGAAATAATCAACAACTTTAGCAAAAGTTGCAGGATACAAAATAAATGCACATAAATCATCAGCATTTCTATATATTTCCAACACATCACAACAGCAAGAGGTAAAAAGAGAAACACCAGTTAAAATTACCCTCGACAAAATAAAATACTTAGGAATATATCTACCAAAACAAACACTATAATTATACAAAAATGACAACAAAGCACTTTACCAACAATTAAAACTAGATCTAAACAATTGGAAAAACATTGATTGCTCATGGGTAGGATGAGCTAACATAATAAAAATGACCATTCTACCCACATTAATTTATTTATTTAGTGCCATAACTATCAAACTACAAAAAAAAACTTTTTTACTAAATAAGAAAAAAATATAACAAAGTTTATTTGGAAGAACAAAAGATCAAGAATATCAAGGGAAATAATTTAAAAAAATGTGAAGGAATGTGGCCTAGCAGAACCAGATGTTAAACTGTACTATAAAGCAGTGGTCATCAAAACAATATGGTACTGGCTAAGAGACAAAGGGGAGGATCAGTGGAATTGACTTTGGGTAATTTACATCAGCAAAACAGTCTATGATAAGCCCAAACAGCCGAGCCTTTGGGACAAAAATACACTATTTGACAAAAACTGCTGGGAAAATTGGAAAACAATGTAGTAGAGATTAGGTTTAGATTAACATCTCACACCCTACACCAAGATAAATTCAGAATGGGTGAATGATTTGAATATAAGAAGGATCTATAAGTAAATTAGGCAAACACAGAATAGTATATTTGTCAGATCTCTGGGAAAGGAAAGATTTTAAAATCAAACAAGACTTAGAAAAAATTACAAAATGTGAAAGAAATAATTTTGATAACATTAAATTAAAATTTTATTGTACAAACAGAAATAATGCAACCAAAATTAAAAGGGAAACAATAAACTTGGAAAAAATCTTTATAACAAAAAGCTCTGACAAAGGTCTAATTACTCAAATATACAAAGAGCTAAATCAATTGTTCAAAAAATCAAGCTATTCCCCAATTGATAAATGGTCAAGGGTCATGAATAGGCAAGTTTCAGATAAAGAAATCAAAACTGTCAATAAGCACATGAGAAAGTGTTCTAAATCTCTCATAATTAGAGAAATGCACATCAAAACAACTCTGAGGTACCACCTCACACCTAGAACATTGGCTAAAATGACTGCAAAGGAAAGTAGAGAATGTTGGAGAGGATGTGGCAAAACTGGGACATTAATGCATTGCTGGTGGAGTTGTGAACTGATCCAACCACTCTGGATGGCAATTTGGAACTTTGCCCAAAGAGCACTAAAAGACGGCCTGCCCTTTAATCCAGCCATACCTTTGCTGGGTTTGTACACCAAAGAGACCATAGCGAAAAAAGATTTGTACAAAGTATTTGTAGTTGAGCTCTTTGTGGTGGCAAAAAACTGGAAAGCAAGGGTATGCCCTTTAATTGGGGAAGGGCTGAACAAATTGTGATATATGCTGGGGATGGAATACTACTGTGCTCCAAAGAATAGTAAACTGGAAGAATTCCATGTGAACTGGAATGACCTCTAGGAATTGATGCAGAGTGAAAGGAGCAGAAACAGAAGAACATTGTACACAGAGACTGATTCACTGTGGTAAAATCAAATGTAATGGACTTCTGTACTAGCAGCAATGCAATGATTCAAGACAATTCTGAAAGACTTATGGAAAAGAATGCTATCCACATTCAGAGGAAGAACTACAAGAATGGAAACACAGAAGAAAAACAACTACTTGAACACAAGGTTTGATGTGGACATGATTTGGGATGTAGACTCTAAACAATCACCCCAGTGCAACTATCAATAATATAGAAATAGATCTTGATCAAAGACACATGTAAAATCCAGTGGAAATGTGCATCAATTACTGGGGGGGGGGTTGAGGGAAATTGGGGAGTTGGAGGGGAAAGTGAGAACATGAATCATGTAACCATGGAAAAATGTTTCTAAAAAATGAAAAAAAGGCAATGAATACAGATACAATTCTTAACATTTGTTTTCATTTGTCAATTGAAATACTCTTCCCTTCCCCCTTCCTATGCTATAAGTAATATTTTATTTATTCATGTATTATCATGCAGTACATATTTCCTCATTCATCACACATACAAGAAAAAAAGTTCGTAAAAGAAATAAAGTGAAAAATTATACACTTCAGTCTGTGTTCTGACCCAATCAGTTCTATCTATGGAGATGGATAGTTTTTTTCATCATGAGAATTGCCTTGGAACCTTGCATGGTTAATAATGGTTAATTCATTCACTCTTGATTATCATACAATATTGGTTTTATTGTGTACTATGTTCTCCTTGTTCTACTTACTTCACTTTGCATTAGTTCATATACATCTTTCCAGGTTTTTCTAAAATTATCATATTCATCATTTCTTATGATACAATACTATTCCATTACAATCACACAGCACAACTTGTACAGTCCTTCCCCAAATGAAAGATACCCCTTCAATTTCTAATTCTTTCCCACCATAATGAAAACTGCTGTATTTTCTGTACTGAAAAAGAAATATACCTCCAAAAGAGGATATGTATATTGCGAAGGACCCAGATGGATTGGTGGTAAAAAATCCACCTAAGGACCTTTACAGGGCCAGTGAAGCACACAATTCCTTGAGACTATATTAAAACACAAATGTTAATTTTATTTTGCTTATTAAGGTTAGGGAACTGATAGTTAAGACCTGAAATGTCCCTGACTCTACAGAGCTATATCTCCACCCAACTTCCATGCATCTCTTATAAGAAAGCTCTTCTGATCTTCCAAAACCCTTCTTACAAGCTCCTGCTCTTATCTAACCCCCAGACCATCTGATTAACTATCTAACCAAGTATCCCAGATTGTTATCCAACTACACTTAATTGCCTCTAAACAGGCTATTGAGGATGGACTGATAGGTGGACTGAGTCCTTCCCCAAGCCTGGGGGTGGCTTCTTAGGTAAAAGCCCCCAAATCCCACATGTTAAATCTTTGCTTTACCTCAGCCAAATTGCCACAGCACTGCAGGGAAACTAGATCACCTTTTCATTATCTTCCAAGCCAAACAATCTTCATATTTCTCCAGAAAACTGGTCAGGTCAGAGGAGCTGATGGAATAGCTATTCTCCCTTCCATCTCAGGCAGGAAAAGACAGTAAAGTGTCAGTTAACTCCCAAATCTCTCCTCTGCAGTGTTATGTTATTCTCCTTCTAGTGTCTTTTCCAAGGTTCATGGCTAAAATTTCCTCTCTCCCCTTTTAGAGACAATTTTGTATTTTCCTTAATTATTTATCTCTCTATTCTTACAGTACAAATAGTTTTTCCCCCTTTCTTTGACCTCTTGACTGTTAACTTTGTATTTTAATAATGTTGTTAATATTACTCCTACTACTGTATATTATTAATGTTGTTACAACTGTTGCTACCACTACTAATACTACTACTGCTACTGTCATCTGTTCAACAATTTGATGAGTAAACACATCTTATATGTGGGTGCAGAGAGAGACTTCAGAGAAAATTAGGATCGTGGATTTTGATCATGGACATAAGGGATTATCTTCTCTGCTCTGCTCTCTGCATTAAATGACTCAGAGGAACTCAACTCTTCTTATCATATGTTAGCAATAGGATAATTTTTCATATTTCCTACCAAAAATCACATTAAGAAGTTTTTCAATAGGTGATCTAAGGAGATCTCTTTCTACTTAGATCCCAAATTATGGAGTTTTCATAAAGAAACATAGGATATTATTTTTAATTGAGATGAAAAGAACATTTGAGTAGATACACTAAAGGAAGAATGTTAGTTACAAAAGATTTGGATAAGGGGGCAGCTAGGTAGCTCAGTGGATTGAGAGCTAGGCCTAGAGATGGGAGGTCCTAGGTTCAAATCTGGCCTCAGACACTTCACAGCTGTGTGACTCTGGGCAAGTCACTTAACCCCCATTGCCTAGCCCTTACCACTCATCTGCCTTGGAACCAGTAGACAGTATTGATTCCAAAATGGAAGGTAAGGGTTTAAAAAAATATCTGGATAAGCAACATCATAATGATTTATGAAAGGAGAGCAAATGAAGAAAGATTCATGTGAAGTATTAAATTCCAAATTAATATTGTAGGAAATTCTGAGGGCAGTGAGTACCTACTTGATTTTCCCTATCCATCCTTAAAAGGAGCCTTGGGGCTAGTTTAAACTAGTAGTCCTACTTTATGGACCTAAAAGAAAAAGCTTATAAAGTTTCCTATTTTCCAAAGAATTCAACAGGAATTCAGGAGCCATAAAAAGAAGCAATCATTTGAAAAGAATAGCATAATACTACAAACTTTAATAATAGACAATTCTATATAGCATTACTACATAACTTGCATCTCCAGATATAATTCAACAATACTTGGAAAAATCTTTCACTCAGAGAATAAGAGTAAATAATATTTAATTGGAAACAAATATGTCTCATTATCAACTAGTGTGTGCCTATTCAAAGAATTTGTTATACATTTCTGAATCAGAATTTATAGAGAGGACCTTCCATTTAGACCCCCAGTTGATTGTTCAGCCCTAGAGCTCCATCCTAAGCTCCTGCAAAAAGATCCAGATTCCCCCTCCCTTAGATCAACAAAGGGACCCCAAACTGGGATCTATGTTCTCACCAAAAGTCCAGACTGGGAATCCTGCCTTCATTCTGGGCCTCCACAGATCATCTCACTTCAACTTGGGCTTGGATTCTGGACTTCACCACAGACTTGAAACCTCAAGGAGTATACTTTGACTTGGACCTTTATTTGCCCAGGCAGGGTCTCAGGATCAGAATGTTAGTTTGGGCTTAGGTTCCAAACCTAACAGCAGATGTGGGGTGGGAGTGTGTGGCTTAATATTGGCTTGTTCTTCATTCCTTTCTATAGTCTTGCTGACTGTGCTCCCCTCTTATCCCAGTGCCTCAGATGTTTTCTATCTGCCTTTTAAGTTTTTCGTTTCCTAAAAGTTGTTTCTCTCTGCCTCCTTGTTTGTTCTTTTACTCCTGTATTCATTTTGTGGCACTGTTTTTATATTGGATGGAGAGGATTCTCATGATGATTTTCAGCTTCTCTTCTTTACTCTCTCTTTACCTCTTTATTCATCTTGGCTCTGCCCCAAGAAGTCTTCTAGGACTTTCTTAACAATTGGGTTTTCTTTATTTTTTTAGTTCTTTGCTTTTTAATATTTTTCCATGGTTATATGATTCATTTTTTCTCCCTCCTTTCTTACTTCCCTCACCCCCAGAGGCAACAAACAATTCTACTGGGTTATATATGTATTATCACTTGATACCTATTTCCATAGTATTCACTTTTGTAACAAAGCAATCTTTTAAAAACAAAACCCCAAATCTTCTAACAATTGGATTTTTTGTTACTCACAGAGCCACTATCTTAACTCAAGCCCTTACAATTTCTAGTATCAACTATTGTAATCATCTTCTACATGGTTTCATGGCCTCATATTTCTCTCCACTTCTGTCCATACGTCACATGACTCTCACAGAGTTTTCATAAAATAAAAGGTTTACACTTCCTTTTTGCTTGAAAAACTTCAGTGGCCCATGATTACCTTCAAAATAAAATACAAAAGTCTAGTACTTGCCATTTAATGCTCCTCATAACCTTGTTCCCTTATAACTTTGTAGTGTTCTCAGATTTTTACCCTCCACTCTGCTCTCTTTAGTTTAATAATACCAGCCTACTTGCTGTTTCTGAACCAGAGTATTTCATCTTTCATTTATTTTTCCTTTATTATAGCTTTGCCCCACACTTGGAATGCTATTTCTTAGTTCTGCCTCTTATGTTCCTGGTTTTCAAACAGATTCAGCTCAAAAGTAATAATTTCTTGGAGGCTTTCCTGACCCTTTTTACTTCCCAGTCATTTGAGCCTTTCTCGAAGAGGTTACTTTCCATCTACTCTCTATATATCTTGTATCTACCTATTTATTTACATGTTTTCTTGCTTATTCATTTGCAAACTTCTTGAGGACAGAGATTCATTTTGCCTTTCTTGGTATCCTTAGTGTCTAGCATATTACTGGTATATAATAAATGATTAATAAATACTTGACAATGACTTGGTTAGAAGAAATAAGAAAGCCATAAACTTTATTTTAAAAGTTATAGGGAAGATTGACAAAATTCTAATCTACTCCTTTTAATAAGGAATGAGAATAGGAATTATATAGGTTCCATAAACCATATGGCAATAGAATGTGAATCCTTGAGCTACCAATTGCCTGTTTCATTAGTTGTAGTTGTCATTGTTGTTTTCATTTAATATGGTGTCATCTTAATTTACTTTTTAAAAAGTCATGTGAATGCTAGTATAAAAATATAATTCATTAGAAAGAATATTTTATTTGGATTCAGGACTTGGGCTCAAATCTTAGCTTTTCAATTTACTACTTATGTAACCTTTGGGAAATCATTTTACCTCTCTGTGACTCTGGTCTTTCATCATTAAAATGACAGAGTAATGCTAGGTCACCTTGAAGGGTTCCCCCCCCCCAAGTTTAATCAATGATTGTTTGATCTTCTGCTCAGTGATTTAAAATATCACAATAAATGATTTTGGCTTTAGAGATTCTTAATAGTAATTATGGATGCATTGACTGATGTTTGGTTTCCTTAAATATGAGATAGTTTTTATAGAATTATATTTAAGTATGAAAATCTTGTCTCTAATACTTCCTGGACAGTCATGTAAACTTCCAGGGCTCTAGACAATTCCTCAATATAAGAAGCTCCAGAGAGGGTTGTACATTTTCAATAGTAAAAGTTTCCTCACCTAACTAAATCATTGATTCAGTCCCTTTGCCTTTGTATTTGGGAAAGTTCACTCTTCCTTTGTAGGTTTGAGAGTATTATTAAAGTTAGTTTTGTCTTCATCTTAGCATCTCTTTATTCCCCTTCTATACTCAGAGGCTGGTTTACCTAGGAAGTTTGCTTCCATGCAAAAGCATTGTAATTTCCATAAACTTGCATCTTATCTAGCAAGTGACTGAATGTTAAATATTTGCACCATGTTGTTTGTTGACTAGCCAAGCCATAATCTTTAGTGATGGTCATAAAAACATAATCACATATTTGAATTCATAGCAAGAGACAGATGGGAAGACAGAAATCTTTTCAGTGGTCTCTATGCACACCTTTTTATCCAGAAGGGCACTAACAACAGTAGTTCATGAGAACAAAGGGAAGAAAATGCTCCTTTAGGGACCCCATTTCTAGTTTTGCCAGCTGCTGATTGCCTTTTCAACTATTAACAAAAGGGCTTTTACCCCCTTTTAAAAATTGCTAATGAAATATACTGCTGGAATCATAGTAATAGCTCTTTAGTAAACCCTGTCCTGATTCAGACTGATAATGTATATATCACCTTCTTCCATTTAATTGCTACTCAAATGCATACCTACACACTTCATTCAAAATTATGAAAAGAAGATTCATTCTTTGATTCCTTCCTTTGCACTGGAATATTTCTTTCTGATGTATTTTTTCATATTCTGTGATTTCTTATAGATATTGAATCTTGGAAATCTTGCCCCTACTCTTTCCTTCCCTTCCAAAAATGATATTTCCTCTTCCATGGTTGGTTCCCTTAGCATCCCAATACTTTGTGCTAATTTGGTATCTATTCTTGATGATGTGTTAATTTTCAATAATATTTTAACAATGAATCATGAGAAAAAATTACTTCTGTTCTTATTTATTAACTCATTAGTAAGTTATCATTTAGAATTTGACTCCATAGGAGAAAAGTATGTGAGGAGGACATTTGGAGACAGTAAGGGATTTTTAAAACTTCAGCGATTCTATTTTTTATGCTAGACAACTTCTTGGCCTATAAGTCATTTTTTTTTATATTTTTCAAAACTGGATCAAACCAAAAAGGGATGAAATATCCACTGAGAGGTGCAGTGCTTCATATATTTTTAAGTTACTGTCAGATTAAAGATATACATATATAAATATACACCTGTTGTTTAAATAGTACTAATTCTGAGTCTAAGATGAATGATAAAGGAAAATAATGAATTGTAGATGTGATATAGAAACATTGGGACACTAATACACTGCTGATGGAGCTGTAAACTTATACAACAATTCTGTAGAGCAATCTGAATTCATACACATAGGGCCATCAAATTGTGCATATCATTTGACCAAGTAAAACCACAGCTAGGTATGTATTCCAAAGAGGTTAAAGATAAAAGAAAAGAACCTACATATAAATACATACATACATATTATACAATTTTAATTAAGTTTTTATGCTAAATATGAGAATTCTAAAGTAATATTGTGGACACCGATTTTAAAATTTTATACTTTAAGTCAAAATTACTTTTAGCAGGTTTATTTTCAAAAAGATGGAAAGAGTGAAAGTGGAAAAATGTAGATAAAGAGACAGATTCTAATAAGCCTACCAGCCCTTCTCCTGAGAATCCAGGCTCAGCCCCACTAGGGCTTATCCAAAGACTCTATCATCATGTGGATTTTTCCCAGTAATCCTCAGTCAGAAGTCCTAGTGCTGTCTTCACCCAGGGTTCCACCAATGTAGCCTCCTCCAAAGCCAAGGCAGGTATCTCTGGAAACCAATTTCTCCAAAAGCCAGGAAAGGAAAGCTAGCTACTCACTCAGCAAGCCTACACAGGATCCAGGGAAAGAGTCTCCTTCAATCCAACTCACCAAGGCAGAGAGAATCTCCAAAAACACACTCCAAAGGAGAAGAAGTTCAAAGGAGAAGTCTCTTGGACAGGAAGTTCAGGACTTTTTATATTCTTTTTTCCATATCACATACTGGCCCTTTCCCACTTTATGGGAACCAATCACAGTCTTTCAATTTTCCCAGCGCTGCCCAGAAAGGCATGGAAGGGTAACCTTTGGAGGTGTGATCTTATTCTAGTAAGTTACACATGAATTCTCTTAGTTTTAAGTAGGGGTGCTTTGAGTTCTTGATTTGTTTAGCTAAAAATAGGCAAGGGGAGAGTTAATGCTATCTTCACAGTACCAAGAGAGACCAGGTAAGATGGTACATGGTAGATGGAACAAGTACAGGCCAGCTCTCCTCTCTACTCCACTACAAGGATACAGAAAAGGCACCAGACTGAGTACTGAGTGAGAAATACAAGAACAAATTCACACTGAGTCATTTTCCCAGCTCAGGTCAGAAAACATCAGGTCAGAGAGGTCTGGGGATGGTAGGAAGAGACTTTAAGCCATGAGTAAAATGTGGGGAACTTTCTATCTAAGGGCTCAAGGAGGGCCTGTGCATAACTGTGCATCATGGTGTGAAGACCTAATTCTCGAGCCTACATACAACATGCGACCTTGTGCAGGTAGAAGCATCATGGTACCACTGGAAGCTGTGCTGCTTCCTCCTCAGGACTAGGTCACTGAAACAGTGAGACACTGTGTCAGAGAGCTGAGAGTAGGAGTGGCAGTCTAAGAAAGGAGTCTTCATGGATCTTAGGTTCTATCCTCATTAAGGAGCAGGTACAGAAGCAAGCAGCAGCTGTGAGGCTCATATCCCCAGGAGGAGATCCAGTTCAGAGATTCATAGCCCAAACCTTCCAGGAGGCTGCCACAGAATAACCAAAGCCAGGAAGCCAGACTAAAGGGGAGTTTAAAGTGCTGTCACTCTGAATGTGCAGCTATTTACAGCTGCCTGATAGTGTGATAATTGGATTAAGTCTACCCTGCCCATCTTTAGATTTAATCACCAAAGGTGAGAG